>NW_024962264.1:46977536-47129303 GCF_019238085.1 Lagopus leucura
TTTTTCTTTTTCTTTTTCTTTTTCTTTTTCTTTTTCTTTTTCTTTTTTTTTTCAGGGCTGCATTTGTTTGATTTTAATTTAAATTCCATTAAAAAAACAAGGTTATTTCTCTGTCCATTTACTTTCACTTGCTTCTCTTATGCAGTGCTATATAAATGGAGCCTCTGTAAAATGAAGTACTGTTTTGTTGCTGATGGCATTGATAAATAAAGAACAAGATACTATAAATATTTTATTTAGTTCCTAAAGGCTACATTGGCTTTTAGATCTTTCTTTACCAGAAGTAGATTTACTGGGAGTTTGTTAGCTCATTCTGGATTTTGTCTGTTCACTCTGTTTCATTAACTCACATTATATGGTAGCATCTGATTTTTTTCCCCAGCACTGTCACAAAAGCCCTATACAACTGCAGCAGTGATTACAGCAGAACAAGATGATGTCCCTCCACTTAAAACCAGCAGAGAATAGTTTTAATAACAACCGGTGTATGTAGCCATGACTGAATTTGTATTTGTTATGTAAAACTTACTGAACAGTTACAGCCATGCAAAGAGTGGGTAATGCTGTGTACTAGCTGCAATGTGTAAAACTAATGGTTCTTGTGGCAAGAGGTTACCTACCGGATGGATACACCCCTACTTTTTGCATGCACATATTGGTCAAATAATAACCAGCTTTATGAGCTTTAAGTGGTCTGAGACTGAATTCTGAGCCCAACCCATGAATGTCAGTCACACACCCTGTTAGTTGCAGACATTTTATTTGGCATGTTGTGTTGCTATTCAGGTTGTTTAAATTACTATTTCACTGAATTACTATTACAGTTGAAAACCATTAAGAAGCCAATGAAAGATTTATCCGAAATACCATGTGCATGGCCATGTTTTCAGTGAAAATTATATGACATATTTCTAATACATGTAACATCCAGAATTTACATTCCAGAAGTAATATAACATCACCCAATAATTTACCCCATCCACAAAAGAATGAATGATCAATCTGGCTGTTACTAGTTAACAGCCAAAAAGGAAGACTGAGACTTTATTTTTTGAAATGACTCCGCATCACTGGCTTTCCAACTACATAGTGTAATTTCACTCTCCTCCAAAAGAAGATGCAATTACTTTTCTACAGTTGTAAATTTAATGAAGAATTGTTTTCACTAACACTATCCTTAGTATCTGAATTTGTATGTAGAGGTGACAAAAATTGTATATTATACTCCATTTTTGAACTTTTTGACTTGCAGGTTTTGAAGTCTTATGGAATGAGTAAAAGGAAGGGTATAGGGAACAAAAGCAAGAATGCACAGGAGGAAGAAGAAAACAGAAGGTCTAGAGGAACAGCTGAACCTAGGAGTGGTGAAAATATCCAATAGCCAATTTCATTTCTGCACCCACTGTCCATGTCCTACCATTTCATAATTACTTATCCCTCCTTCCACTGGTCAGTAAGTATCAGGCAATTAAGGCTCAAGTTTCCTTTCCATTTCACCAAGGAAGAAAAGTACACCAATTTACTCTCCTTAACACCCACTGGAAAAAAAAATATCTTCTTTCCATAGAGCAGATAGCTGTGCATGAAAGGAAAACGTTACTCATTCAACACCTCTGTTTCACCTAAAAACCACTTTAACCTGTATCTATACCTATCTATTTTTCTTGTGTCTTGTATTGGTCCCAGTCTTGTATGCACCATACAGTAACAAAGTATAATATAAAAGGAAGCTTTTATTCATTTATTTATAAAAGCAAACCCTGGCTCTCCCTGCAACCTCTTTTGTAACCCCTGCAAGCTGCAAAAAAGTGTATGGTGAAGTATACCTGTCAAATCAACGTTGCAGAGTATATTAGAAAGAGAAGAAAGATCCATAGAAGACAAAAAAAGAAGTTGATCATTCAGCAAGCAAACGTATCTACCTCTACATGATAAGCAGTTTCATAAAATTTTAGTGAAAAAAACAAAACAAAACAAAACAAAACAAAACAAAACAAACCCTACTACATTTGTTTTCTGGAAAATATCTTTCATAGAATTCCCACTAGTATTTTAAGTGCTCATAGGTTTTTTTGTTGTTTTGGTGGGTTGCTTTTTTCTTTTTTTTTTTGTTTCTAACTTGTTTCACACAGCAGCTGAGGCTCACCATCTGGTCTGGGCTGACATTACAGAGTGCAGCCAAACTGGTCGGAATCATGATGTTTTGCCAATGTTCAAAACACTAGAAAATGCTTGGGGAAAACTAAAAATAAATCTGGACATACTATATCATAAATCTGAAAAGAGTGAGAAGAGATGAAAACAACACAAAGGCCTTTCAAGGGAACTGACTTATAAAATATTTGTATCTGTTTCCATTACATCTTTGAATTATTAAGTAATCAGAACACTACTGATCGTCTTTCAGACCATCTAACTTTCAACTCAGTATTTCATATTACATTGGGGGGCTAACTTACATAATGACTAAACATTTGTTTCTTCAATCTCAATAGTTGAAGCATAAGCCTCTAAAAGCATTTTTCCATTCTAATTATCCTTTTTTCTTCAGAAAGACTTTTAAAACTAACCATATCTCAAAAGAATTCTTTCAAAATCCATCAAAATCAAACTTGCAAGAATATCATGCATCTTCTCTTTGACAATGATATTTAATTATAACCACAGAGATTACCAATTCATAATTATCTGAAGACTCTACTTGACTAAATTCCATGATGCTCCTTTACTTTGTTGTTAAATCTGTGAGGTTTTTTTCTGATTCCTGCTAAATGGTGAGAGATGTGATTAAATCAAAATATTGGAAGGCTAGGTATCTGATTTTACGTAAGAGCATAGCAATATAAACATTACATACATACACATAAACATACATGAAGAGAGACACTGTAAACTCAAGCATTTTAGGAATACATTAAATATTTTGGTCCTCCTGTATTTTTGTCATGCTGCAATATGTAGAAATGTTTCATGGGGCAACATGCTTAAGTTATTACTACTGTGCACTTTCATGCTTAGCTACTTCTGTTTTTATTTTACTCGTATATTTCTATGTTTAATTGAAATCTATTGCAAGACTAATGTGAAAGAACTTTCTCTCCTCCAAATAGCCAGAAACAATAGCTCATAAACAATTTGCTGGCTGCAACAAGTAAAGAATGATTTCACACATGGGTCTTATGAAGTGCCCTCCAGATAAATGGTGTTTTGATCTGTCAGGATTTATAGCTGAAAACCTGAAATGTTGAAACGTGGACATTATTTTAACTTTTTTTGGCACCAACAGTATGTATTTATATAGGTTATCTTGTAGATAGCTTTCACTCCACTGCATCATTAATTACTTTCCTAATTGAGGAGCCATGCATATAAGTAGGTTCTATTTTAGAAAGCCAAAGCTTGAACAAAACATACAGAAGTATACATTTAGATTCTACAAAACAGAGGAATAAATCCTTAAATTAGTACTGGAGATTTACATGAATCCTATAGTGTTCAAGACGAAAAATAAATATAATCTCCAAAAACATAGCTACATCAAGTTAGAGAAAACAGAGGGAGAAATTTTTTTATGTTCAGAATTAGTATAAAATTGATTTTACAAAACTGCTTTCAGCAAAAATCTATTTCTAAGGCAGGGCTTAGGCATAAAAAAATATATTTGTTTTGTTCCTGGTAGAAAAGAAGTTATGCATGCTGTGATAGATTCATTCTTCAGCGTAGGAGAATTTGTGATTCGTTCACCACAAAAAAACAACCCAGCAGAGATCAGGTCTGTCATTGTGAAAGCCTATTTTTCTGTCTCTCCCACTCTCCAGTACTATCCCCATTTTGATATTTTGGGAATATTTTACCTTCACTCTACCAGATTAATTTCTCTCTGACAGCATAATAAAACAAGACATATTACTCCATCAGTCCAATAATGTTCCACGTTACTTTTTAATGGTGTTAACGGAGTCATCAGCATTAGAGAAGATGTTAAAGATCATCAGGTCCAACCATTAACCTGATCTACATTGCTAAGCATGTCCCTTAGTACTGTGTTCACATGTCCCTTAAATAACTCCATGTTATTATGTATCATGTGATATGTCAATATACTCATAAAATGTGGGAAGACCTTCTAGTCTGGAAGCAAGAGCAACAGAGTAAATTTAGTTCTTGCTTCAGACTAAACCTAATTTTTGTTTTCTTCTACTGGCTAGTATCTCATGTGTTAGCAATATTCACTGTTATTTCTCATACACCTATTACTCCCACATTACTAATACTCACATATTTACTCATTGGACAGAATCAGTGGTCTGTAGCACCTTGAATAGCCACAGAAACAAATAGTATTTGTCTATATTATAGAGAAAAAGATCACAGGAAGATCAATTTTCAAGTCACTCAGGAAATTGTATCCTCGGGTCCTGTTGACAGAAAAAGGCAGTGGGAAGGGTTTCTCTCCTCTTCATGAGGCACTGACAGTAAGATCTCACCATCATGATATGGCCATGTGGCTGGGAGGAAGTGCATTGCGAAGAGACTGTAAAACCCTCTTCAGTCACCTCTGCACATGACGAAGCAAGCTCACACAGAGACCGTTGAATGGGTGCCTCTGCATTTCTCCCATGAATGTCCTGCTCTGCAACCACACTCACTCCTGTGTTCTCTATTATGACTGTATGAAGCTGCTTTAGTAATATTGTCTTGTTTCCCATAAACTAAATCCAAGTAAAAACATTTCTCCACTGCAGGTTTTCTTTCCAATTGATAGTCCTAGTTTAAACACATCTGCAGATATCTGTTGTGGTAACTACACTTTTCACTCTGCCTTTCAGCAACCTACTACCATTATTTAAAGAAAGATTTAACAACTTCTGGCATACAGAGATAGAATTGAAAGGCTGTTACACAGTCTAGAGTCCTGTTTGTTTTCCTAGCCAGTGACTTGAGATATGCAACGAATAGCTTTCTCTGTCCAGATGTCCTGTTTTTCTGCTGTTTTATTAGTGGGTCCTTCTGTTGCTTTAGTCTCTTCACCAGGGTGAGAGGTGGAAGGTATGCTGCTGACCCATTTGTACACTGTCCCAGTGCCCTCAGCACAGGCTCCTGTCTCCTTAGGTATGAAACTCAGAACCACAGAAACCCCTGAGTCATTCCTCAAAGTCCTGCCATAAAATGCTGCCAAAGAAAGACATTACTAGAAATCAACAGAGCTTGAGAAGATGTAGAAAATAAGTTGTCATGGCAGAAAGGTAGCATAATAGCTCTGAAGAAAGTTATTTTATTGATAGCTAACATCTGCAGGACACAGCCAATTCAGTGCCTCAAGCAAGATTAAATTACAGTGACTCCTGCTTGAGAAAAGATGGAGAAGAAATTGAAAGCTTTAGGACTTTGTTTTGCCTCCAGAAAGGATACAGATATAGAATACATCTATGTTTGTCATACTGTCTGATGATAGTCACTGTTTTTAACTTTTAAATTTTGTTATGTCTGAGATTGCACAGTAATTTCAGAAACATCAGAGAAACTACTTCATAGTTGCAGATGAGGTCCTTAAAATTTAGCAAGCAGAAGGAATGCACCAGTTCCGAGTATGCATATGGACCTCTTGATGTCTCCATAAAGCTTTGTTTTGTTTAGGGGCTCCCTGCTGAGCCAACAGAAAAACTTTTCCAGCCAGCCTGCTCCCTGTGAAGCTGTGATATCTGACAGGGTGGCAGATAATGGCTCTCTTGTTCTATTCCAGGAACCGCCAAGCTCTCTCCAAAGGAGTGATTTTCTTTTCCAATTGCATTCCCATTGGAAGCCACATTAAACTCCTACTGCTCCTTCACAGGTCTGAAAATTCACTGGCTCCTGGGCAATTGTTTCATTTGAGGCAGGCACTTGATTGTGCTGGCAGTCTGAATGATATAAGTGCTGAGATCAGTGGGGAAGCAACAGAACACAAAGGAATCCACAGTATAAGATTAGTACAACCTGCCATCAAACTAACTTCTGAAGAATTAAGCAAGCCAGAAACTATTTTGAATGAATGGGTAGGAAAATTACAATTAACTCCTTTCTCAAGTGTCACACATTGTATAGACAGGGACAAATGAGGTGAACCTTAATCTATCCTCATGTTAGAGCTAAAATTCTTCTCAGTCTGTTCAAAGAACTGTTTCAATTATTTAATCTGACAACATTTTAATCAGCAGCTGCCCTGGCTGCAGCTGAAAGACTGTGATGGGACCACAAGTAAAGGAAAACAAACAGTCCCTTTCCATTAGAGAGGGAAACCTTACTTACCTCTGCGCAGAACGGATGACCCCTGAGCATCTCCATGAATCATGCGATTGTATAACAGAGCGGGCATTGCATGCAGCTTGCATGCACCAATATATGTCTCTAAAGTACACCAGGTAGCACTTCCCTAGGAAATAGCACAAGGGCTTAAGGATTTGTTGATGCTGCCTTAAATAGAATTCCTGTGTCCAGTAGTTAGTGATTCAGGGGCTTCTCAAGACTTTGTGATTTTAAATGCTTATAATGGATTTTCTTCTATGAACTTGAAGAGTAACTTTTAATTTATACATCCTGCAGCAAGAAGCTCCACAGCTGATTGATACGTTATATAAAAACAAACTCCCTTCATTTGTCTGTAACTTCCTCCTAATTTAATTTAATGACATCTCTAGTGAAAAGCACAACTGCATACTATAGTATGTGCTCAAATAATGACCTTCTCTTCTAAAAATCTTAGAACGTAATTTTATTGACAGACAAGTGAGTGTGATGCCAACAACTTTCCTTAAGCTCACCTAGTCTTTAAGGATCCAGCTGACTAAGGGAGTGAGGAGCTCACTCTGTGTCCTCTTAACTGATAACTATCATGCTGCTCATTCTATGATATTGAACTTTACAGGCAGAATTGGACTGAAATCAGTTCTGTTGAATGGTCTTTAACAGCTGATCTGACCAGAAAGATTGGTGGAATGTGCTGCTGACAAAATTATTTTTAAAATATTATTGGAGTTTTTGCGAGTGTTTGCACTTAGCGGGCAGTGGATACGCAGAAAAATGGGTAGGAAATGTGCTGCTAATTGACAAGGCTCTGAGCCTACGGGTGGATCCTAAATCAATCAAAGCTGCATATGGCATTGTAAGAAGAAAGCCAGCAAAATATATGACTATATCTTGATCTCAATATCCCAAAAGCAGGAAAAGTTGGATATATTTTAAATAATAACAAATGAAATAAATGGAAATTGTTAACCCACATAGTACATGAGTTTACAGGATTACAGAGGGAAACCATTTATAATTTGGTAATAATTTCAATGACAATATAATCTAGGGGTAATCTGAAGCAGCTACTCTAAGACTGCCAGAAGTAACAGAAATGCTCAACACTACATTTTTCAGAATTATTTTCTTCTTTGAACATTCTATTCAAAGACTTAGAAACAGCCTCCTAGAACAGAACAGCTGAGCATATTCCTACAATAGTCCCTTTTAGGTTTCTTTTTTTTTTTTTTTTTTTAATAAAATCTTTTGTTCTTTGGCCATGTTATGAATGGGATAATGGGAATACGTGCAGTAGGAGCAGGCTGGAGTACTGCCTTTCTCTGTCTTTATCAAGAAGGCTAACGGGTGGTAAACAATTATGCAGCTATTGATTTCAGCTAGATATGTTCAATATTAGACAAGACATCCTAACTGTGTTGGAACCTTATTTAAATCTCAGATACATACCCTGGGAGATGTCTCCTCTTGTACTGTATAAAGAAAAAAAAAAATCAAACATAGCAGTGTAATTCAGCAGACTTCTGAACATGCCTGTTAGAAGTTCAGCTCTAATACTGAGATTAGCATTTTGCATTTTGTTCTGAGAAATATGATTCTGGATCTTAGCCTTTATGAATTGGCAGAGAAGTGTAAAAAGCCTCTGTGATTTTTTTTTATGGACAAATTAAATAGATTTATAAACAGATAAGTGCAATTAGCTCTGCAATAGTGCATTTCTTTATGTTCTTAGGAGGACATATACTGTAAGTTATTTGGGAAACTTAATGGAAAACTTACAAAACAATTAGGAGCTGACACTTAGAAAATAGCAGCACAACAATACTCCATGTAATCATTTAACATTTTCAGAACATTTTTTCACAGAGATTCCAAATTCCTTTATCTATGATTGTCAACAATTACTTTATACTATTTAAAAGAGATACAGATATGCAAAATAATTTTTACAGAAGATCTGAAAGGGGTGGCCAGCAGTGAGAGGAAGGTGATTGTCCCCCTCTATTCAGCTCCTGTGAGGCCCCATCTGGAGTACTGCATCCAGGTGTGGGGTCTCCAGTACAGGAAGGACATGGAGCTTTTGGAGTGGGTCCAGAGGAGGGGCCACTGAGATGATCAGAGGGCTGGAGCACCTCTGCTATGAGGAAAGGTTGAGAGAACTGGGATTGTTTAGCTTGGAGAAGACCTCACTGTGACCTTCCAATATTTGAAAGGAGCATATGAACAGGATGGGAAATGACTGTTTATGAGGGTAGATAGTGATAGGACAAGGGGGAATGGTTTTAAACTAAGATCTAGGTTAGATATTTCACTCAGAGGATGCTGACACACTGGCACAGTTTGCCCAAGCATGTTGTGGATATTCCATCCCTGAAGGCATTTAAAGCTAGGCTGGATGGCTCTGGGCAGTGCCTGACACTCACTTAGTGGCTGACAATACTGCCCACAGCCAGGGGGGTTGAAACTGGATAATCTTTGAGGTCCTTTTCAACACAGGTCCTTTTCTATGATTCTGCGATTCTATGAAATGATAACCAGGGTAGGCTGGGATGGACCATGAAATGTTCATCATCTATGAAATGTTCATCATCTAAAAGCTGGGAAACAGAATGAAGAAATCTTTACCTACAACACTGCAAAAAGAGGTGAATAATACAAAAGGGGAATCGAACTGATGACATCTTCATATACGTCTAAAGATACCTGAGAATATCTGATATTCTGATCACTGTGTGTTTATTAGAATGAAGAGAAAACAACTGCTTCACAGAAGGACATTTCCAAGTTTTAATATGAAAATTACACAGGATAATGGTTGTAATAATTGGATTGATAAGTAAACCCTTAACTGCTAGAAGAAAGATTGTATTTTACTGGGAGTTTTTGTTGTTTTTTTTTTTTTGTTTGTTTGTTTTTTTGGTTTTTTTTTTTTTGTTTTTTTGCTTTGAGAGTAGCTGACCTGGCAACTGTGATCATAGGGCTGCAATGGGTCACTGCTACACAACTCAGCATCCTTATAAATCATCCTCAACCTCCAGCTATCACAACATATATCCCTATCACTATCTGGCACATGCATAAATTTTGTAAGGTGATAAAAAAATTAAATACTTTCTTCTGTTACATGTAATTAATGATCAGTTATATTCAAATTTAAAACTGTTGGATATCAGAGATATGCCTCAATTTACCTGATCCTGTAGAGAATTCATTTATCAGACTACTGAGTAGCAAAAGAAGGCCAGAAATATAGCTGTCAATCTTCTACAGGGCTGGTATATGAGAAGGAAAGAATCTAAAGATGTTCATGTGAACTGAGGTTGGAGAAGGTGGAAGTAAAATGTGAAGTGAATAGAAACATTGTGATTGGAGAAGCTATTCTCTGGACTCCATAATACATAACCTCTTGCTCATCAGAAGAAATAAAATTATGTAAATAACTTAGTTTGAAGAAGAGTATATTTTACAAAGTCAACAGTCATGCAAAATGGCATGTTTTCTTTTCCTCAGCTTTAATACTGTTCTAAATAGTTGTTCACCTTTTTTCTTTTCGTGACTTAAGTAAATGTGAATCCTTACATTCCCAAATTCCCCTTGGTATTTGTCCAGTGTCAGCATTTTCCTTGAGGATTTGTCATAATGAATACTTGATCTTCTGTCTGTATCAATTTGTAACCACTGTCCAAGAGACTTCTTCACCTGGGACTAATTTTACAAATGCACTGCTTTAACATGTCATTTGGGTGCGTTAGAGCAAAAAAATAATGCCCTTCTAGGTAGCAACCAGAATGTGCTAATAACTACTCCAATTCTCTCTCTCTTTCTATCTCTCTCTTTTTTTCTGAAATAACATTCTACTGAAGGAAATGGGGTAAGATACCAGCTATGATATGTAACTTCGTTGTATAAGTCATAATTCTTTTTCTGACATTGATGTTTTTTTCTTTATGGATTTCTTTACTTTGTGGAGAAAAGATTATTCTACCTAAATTCTGATATATGCTGATATATTAAAAAGAAATAGTGCAGGATATTACTAGTACAGTATATTCATCCATATTATGTCTGCCAAAAATATATGCTTATCTACTAGTCACATCACTCATCCCTTAAATATGTACTCCAATTCCCTATGAGAAATAGATTGAGGTAGTGAAAGTTAGAATGCAGAATAGGAGGAATTGTACACATGAAACCACAAAATAGCAAATTAACAGCACCAATTTTGAATGGATACCACCAAATGTTGTTCTCTGAGGCTGCTAAATATAGAGGACCTCCAGACTATCAGCCAAAGCTTGTATCCTAGTTCGTGAAAGGAACTGCAAGACTAGCAAGACTGAGTGGGACAAATATGCAGTAATAACTATCTAACATTAATACTGACTTCCTTACAGTCTTTGCAACATTCCAAAAAATTTGCTAGAGTTTCTAAATCTTGTGTTTTGGCAGTTCTGCTACCAAAGATGAGAACAATAAAAACATTTTTTATGCTTTCTATGAAGTGGAAAGTCATAGGACTGGAAGAATGATCTTCTTGGTTGTAAAGCCTCAAAACTTAAGTTGAATCACCTGTATAATCACCTGACATTAGTCATACTTGTTGATATTTGAGTTTTCTGTTAAAATCTTAAAAGCAAGGAACAAAACATTCAATAAAAATTTGTAGCACAAAAGAAGAAAAAGAAACTCAAAGCTGTTTAGTTATCTAATTGAATTAAATATTTTAATTATAAAAATAATGTATGTAAATATATGGATTTGTTCTACACCTTTATTTTCAATGATAAGTCAACATATTTTTCCATCAGGTCTCTGATTAAAATGTTAAAGATGTTTTCTCAGTGTTTACATTAATTTCTGGAAGTAAATTTAGACATGATGCAAAATAATTTAGTTATGAAAGGAAATGTTTATTTGATTTTTCATCCCTTAAGACAAAAATAGTTTAAGAAATATCTCTGAGATAGTTTAGTATTTCTTAATACACATTGCAAAATTGTTGTATAAGTGAGGGCATAATCATGAAAAACTTTTCTGGAAAGAATGTTGATTAAAGCAAAGAAACAGCAAAAGGAAATCTCCAAGTCTGAGGAACAGACCTGATGATTAAAAGTATATGTCATTAGCAAATGCTAGCTGATTCATTTAATAAAGGAAAGCTGAAAAACTACATGCAGCCTTTCAGCTTTCATGATGACGTTACACAAGCAGTGAGATAACATTAAATACTCCCACATATTATGAATTACAAGAATACAGTTGTTAATATATGCTTGAACCATTTTTAAAGACATATTATTCACATTTAGGAAATATGATCAGTTTTATCTCTATACTGAATGTGACTAAATATATCTAAGGTCTTCTGACATACCCTGCAGGATTCTGTATTTTTTTGTAACAAATGTTAAAAGAATAGGAGATGGACACCAGCACCATCTTGCCCTCGAATATTAACAGCTATTGTTAATTTCTGAATTATTTTTTAATGGCTTTTTTCTAGCCTAAAACAGGAAAAAAAGAAGAGTTATCTGAGTTAGAAGTGCATTGTTACTGAGAAGAGACAACCTTTATACGCTTAAAAAGAGCAGCAATTGGTATCTTTCCCTGATCATTCAGGAACCACAGGGGCTTTGCCTCAAGCATTGTCATGCCTCTAGTAAACAAGTTCTCCTTTCTGCTTCAGTTACCCTCAGGAAGAAAATAAATTTGAATAAAACAACAGCAAATCTAATCTAGAATTTTATGAAGTGTTGATGTATTGGATAGGTCCCTATAGTCCAAGTCCAGTTAGTACAACAAAGGCTTACAGAGATCATAATGAAAGATCATATAATCTTAAATTTTCTTATAGTTTATACTAACATTTTAAGTCTTTGTGGGGTTTCTTTATGACTGATCAGGTAGTTTATGTTCAAATAGAAGAGTTTCTTCATCTTGAAGTCTCAACTTCTACAGTCATTTCACTCCCTCTTGGTCCATCCCAGCCTACCCCGGTTATCAAAGTTTGATTGGATTAATTAAAAGTTGCATGATTCTCTGTGCTTCCAACTGGCTGTGTGTCAGAAGTCACCATTCAATTTCTCTAGTAGGTGGCCAGTGTCTCTGAGGTAATTGTGAAAGCAGAAACAGCTGCACCTCCCACTAAAGAAACAAATGACCTGGAGGAGCCTGGGGAAATGCTGTACCATGTCTCCCCAAAGAAATTTTTTAGCTGGGCCATGTTTGATGGTGTTGGGTAAAAAGTCAGCTGAAGCTTAAGGTTAGGGATAGAGTTAAATTTAGTCATAGGGTCAGGAAACAGAAAAGTTTATATCTACATCTGATGGGAGGCTGGGAAGAGGCCTAAGAGAGTGGTGAGTTGTAAAAGCAGTTTCTCTGGGCAAGAGTTTGAGACCTTATCTTCAGATTTAGCAAACAGCCTTGTTTTAGAGTTCAGGCAGACACAAGGCTTAGGGCTGTATCTGGGTAGGGACTTCTATATAAAGTGGTGGCCTGGATAATGATTTCCCTTCTGATAACATTGCCACTTGGACCAAGGGTGGGGCTCTTGGCTAATTCTCAGCCAAGGGCCAAGTGTTACAGTGAGGATGTGGCAAATATTGGGTATAGCCAAAGCCTAAATTTGTAGGCAGGACTGATATTGCATAGTAGCTTACATAGGAAGGAGAGAGCTGGAAAAAGTCTTCTACCATAAGAATATTTTCATCTGTGTAGCATGATGTCTGGAGATAAAACTAAGCT
Organism: Lagopus leucura; assembly: GCF_019238085.1. Lineage (NCBI taxonomy): Eukaryota > Metazoa > Chordata > Aves > Galliformes > Phasianidae > Lagopus > Lagopus leucura. Next base: position 46,990,569 of record NW_024962264.1, read on the forward strand.
GAAGATCTAGGATTTGTGGGAGGTTCAAAAGAAGGGAGACTCAGGATTTGAATATCAAAGTAGTTTGAAAGGCACTGTCAATGGGAAGAGTTATCTACAAAAAGATTTATCTTCCGATTAACATCTTATTTTTGTTGGTAGTTAATGCTCACTTGATGCTTCTGGTTAGGTTCAGGATTGGGATTGAAAGAAAAGCCTAGGAAAGAAGCTGGAAAAGGATAGTTAAATGAAGTGATCATCTGGAAATTTTCTTCTGAGAGGCATTTTCTCCAAATACTTAACATAAAAGGACACTCTTTTTAATTATTTTTTTTCCCATTGTGTTTGTTCTCTGTTCTACAGAATGAGCTTGTTGACATGAATGTTTCCGAATCAACTGAAGAATATTTGTATGTGAAACTTCACTAGTTATGTTTATCTCGATTAGCATACAGTGTGCTGTAGTGAAATAACATGAATTTGGAATACAATAATACATAAATTAAGAAAGATAAATCAAACCAGGCATTATTTTTAGATGATACAAGCTAGCAATTTCACAAGCTTGGAAAAATTGCCTGCTTAGAAAAACTGACAAACAGAAAAGAGGAAAAAGATTCCTCACTGAATTCATGACACATTGAAATATTCTCCTAGTTATATTGGCATCTGGTACAAGTAAGGCAGTTACTAAAATATAACTCAGAGCTAACAACAGAAATGGAATGGTGATATTTAAGCAGCTACAAGAACTTAAATACTTTCAACAGGTTTGAGATGCAAGCTGCTGCTGAAGGAATAAATGCTTTTATATTGAAGTTTGTTTTGACTAAAATATTTGCAATGCTTACAGAGGCAGACAACACTCTCTAAATGGGTGGTCTATTATAGGTAAAACGAACATTACAACATATGCAGCAATGATGTTGAAGGCAGCTTGCATGACTTGAACCAGACACTATCCATTCTGCTGGCTTCTGGCTTCTCACATAGTCTTTGGAGAGAAGTGGTTGGGATATTTGGCACTGGATTAACTGCATATGTACAGACTGGCAATACTCCATGTGCACTTGGTTGAATTCAGGAATGCAGGCAGAGGCTAATTCTGCATTGTCTTTAATAGATTTGCTAGATGGTGCTTTACAATTTTCAGTGTTCGTCCTACAAGTTCTGTGTACATCTAAGGATTTGGCAAAAAGCCTGGAGAACACCAGCACTCAGGTTAGAAGCAATCTCAGAGGCTGGCTGTGGTGTGAAGGATCCCTTACAACAGCAAACAAACTTCCTAACATAAATGCAATGACTTTTTGAACAATAAAGCAGGTAAATCCTTTTTACTGAAAAATACTACTACATATACATCATCTGTGTGTTTCCTTCACTCTAAGCCTTGCTGCTCTCAGTCCATAAAGCAAGGTAACTCTTTGTATACAGTTGACAACAGGCTTACCCCTGAAATCTTAGTAACTGTTTTTCTCTCAAAATGTCTTTTAGCTTTTGACAAGTCTTTGGTACATATCTTGGCAGTTTTTCCTTTAAAAATTTATGAATAAAAGAGATGTAGTTCTCTATAAAAAGAACTCGCATCAGGTCAGTTCTGATTTCATACCAACAGCCCCCTAAAAAGTGTAGGAAAAGCCATGAGTCTTCACATGGGGAGTGGGGTGGTGATGAGATTGTTGTTTCTGCTTTATGAGCTGCAGACATTTCTGAGTCTAGCTACAAACCTAATGTATGAATAATTTAAAATTAAAACACAATAAGCTCCCTGAACAGCATCCAGATATCAATAGCTATTGTGAGCCTTTCTGACAACACCCACAGCTTAATGCTCTATTTAGCCAGCATGACTACTAGGCCATCTATACGGGGGTGGTTGAGTAGTACAGACAAGGCATCACCCAGGACTTAAGTTAGCTGTTTATTGCTGACACCCAGACATTAGCTCAGAACCAAGAGATTACAAGGAGCGCTTCAGAGAGAACAGTATTCAGAGTGGGAGATCAAAAAGCACCTTCCTGTAAAATTATAAATGCGTGACACAATGAAGTAATGAAGAATAACGTGTTACAAATAGAGCATAAAGGATTTATATATGAAACAAATACATACTTTTTTTTCACCAGAAAACAAACAGTTGAAAGATATTTCTACCTTACAAGTCACTAGCAGACTGATATTCTACTAGGGAAGAAATCCAACCTTAGCTGTTTTGGAGACAGTCAAATAAGATTACAGAGCTGCTGCAAATTAGAACCTTCAAATGCACATGAGAAGTAAAGGATCCCATCTCAGAACTGAACTGCTCATTTGGTAACTCATTATTGATACGAAAGAGTAATACGGAAAAGGCAAATGCTTATTATGTAACTTGCAGACAAACCTGCTTTCCCAAACGTGTTCTAAGCACCTAAGCCCAAGTCTAATGCTACAAATCAATCCATGCTATGTAGCCAATGAATAGAGAGCTTATTACTACTACCAGTATTTAACATAGGCACCTCAAGCAAACAGTCTTTTAGCACTGAACAATATTTTACAGAACAGAAGAAAGTAGGGCTTGACTCTTGTAATAAATCTTGACTAATTATGATAATGCATAGGGAGTGCAGTTAGATATTTTCTCATGCCTGTGACACCTATTAATCTATATGTTGACTTATTATTCACAAACTGATGCTCCAAAAGGGAGCTTTTCTCTACAGTACTATTAAACAACTGTTTCTCAATTCCCAAAGACAAGTCTTCCAAACTTCCTTATCAAAGAAGACTTCTGTGCCCCTTAGCAACTCAGGAGGACAGCTACTAGGTTGATGTCCAAACAGTTCAAAATATCTGCAGTCAGAGAAGGTATTGTATGTATTAAGTAACTGTGACTCAAGACTTATTGTATAACTCACTAATAGTTTACAGCAAGCAATTCACTATTGTGCTGAAATGACCTTCCATATTTCAGGGTGATTCTTATCATGGTTGCATGTTACACTTGTGGGATTCACTTTTACAAGTAACAAAAATTGCATACTACTCATTTCTATCACAAACATTTACAAAATGACAACACATCTCTTGGGTCTCCTATTAAACTTTTTATCAGATTGCATTCTCAAACTATATAACACAATAATCTACCAGAGTAATAAGCTATGGCAGAGCCAGTAGCACGTGCAGTTATTAATGACTAAATTCTTCAGAAATTCTTGATACTTTGAATGTGGAAAACTCATGTTCATGTAATGTCTCAGTATATATCTTAGATATCCGAAAGAACCACATCAGTTATGTTATAAAACAGACTTTCCTTTCACATCTGCAGCTGTGCATCCCGAATTCCTCATTGCTTCATGACTGCCAAAGTGACAGAAAATAAAGGTTGCACTAACAAAAACATACTAGAACTCAAATACATAGTGAGATGAAGCCTCATAAAGAAAAGGAAACAACCTCCTTATGATATGAGTCATTGTTAAAAAACCATGAGGACTCAATCCTCATGCGAAGTATAACCTACAATATATTAAATACCCAATCTGTTTTGAGAAGTGGATATCATGATTAATCTTACACACTTTGAGTCAGCAGATGAATCAAAATTTTAATTCTGGGAAGTATTTTAAGATTTGTTTTGTAGATCAAAATCTACTGAAATCCTGGCTTCTCTATTTGCCTCCGTAAACTCTGAAGTGTCTTGAGAAAACAGAGGCATAATATTGAGTCTGTAGTGCAGCGAGTATCCTTAGAAAAATGTTGGGAGTTGGCAGAGGGATGTAAATGTGGCCTCTGTGAGAAGACACAGCCATTTCCAGTTGACCCACCATAGGGTGTGGCTGAGCACACCAGCAAAGCTGGAAAAATGTATTTAGAAAGGCAGAAAATGCTGAAAAGGGAGGAGGGAACAAAAATGTATGAGAAACAGCAGAGGAAACACCAAGATCAGAAGGGGAAGAAGAAAAGATGAGGAGGAGGAGAATGTGGTCCATCATAGAGCAGCCATACAGCCCATAGAGGGTCCATGCTGGAGCTGAGGAAAAGTATAAGAAGGAAGGAGCAACAGAGAGGAACTGTGGTGTCTTCATAGTAAATTGGGTGCTGTTCTAAAACCATTTCAGCTGATCTAACAAGTTGCTCTTGTTGTCCTCTGCTGGACCAGTTTGTACAAGTGGGAAGGAAGGAAGAAGTTTAATGACTGGTTTATACCAGTTCAAATGGAGTTTACTATTGAAAGGTCACATCTGTTCCCTTTCCCTCCCAACTATCTAGTCTCATTTTTCCAATCAATATTTAAATGTTCATATTCAATATTTAATTAATATTTAAAACTAAAATTCAGCAAATGTCATAAAATTGAACAAGTAGTTTATATATTTAGAAGTTTCCGACATATAGAAAATGTGATTCCTGTAATATGGAGATACATTCAAGGACTTAGTTGAAATTTGAATATTTTAAGCAAAATATGACTTCTAAATTATGAACAGATATTGTATCACACATCTCATTTCCTGCAATTCCTGTGAATAACCTCTTGTAAAATGAAGATGCAAATAAATATAGATGAGAAAAAAACATTAGTTATAAATATGTAAAACATTATCTACAGTTGTCTTCCCACTACTTCAAATAAATGTTACAACTCTTTCTGGTTTCTACCATTATTCCTTGATCAAAGTAATAGAAATTCTGCTCATTTTGTAATTCTTTGATGATTTTCTGTAGCCTTAAGCTGTTCACCAGAGAAGATCACAACATGTAGGCCCAACTCACTAGAGAATTTAAACACATCTAATTTTATGAATTATCATATCACAACAGAGGAAGCTGCACACATGCTTAAAATTTCAAAAGCACTTTACTTTTTAGTCTCATCCAAAATGTATCCAGAGAGGGTCACTAACAAGAATGTAGCATGCTCATTATCTGCAAATTTCAGAAGCTTCCTGTTTCTTCAGTAATCAGAAAAAAAATAACAGTGTTTATGAGTAACTGACTCTCCTCAAGGCATCTGTGCCACATGCTAGTAAGGAAAAATGATAGTATTTAAGGTCCCATTGCTTGTCATTGCGGTTATCTATTCCCTTTTATATAAGCCACGAGGAAACTGTTCAATATATTGCAGAAAAATCAATTTAATTTGAGTATGTAAAATATTTCTGCCAATGTTCTTGTGTATATTTTATTTTTCTCCCTAGCCTTTCAGCTTCACTGAAGCATGAATGTTATTTTGCCTATATAATTGAGAACTCTTATTCTAAAACAAAGTTCACTGAATTGAACCCAAGTGTAAACGTAATTAGTAAGACAACTTTTATAATGACAAGAACATCTGTGCATAGTGCAAAATGTTTACTGATGCCATTTATTGCATTTTTAGTCTGTACATAATGTCTCCCTAAATAAAATGCACTTGGCAAGGCTTTTCATGTACTTTTTATAGCACTTAAAATAATGTAAACATGAGGCATTTCACTGCTTCATCTAATCAATGTTAACTATAATATAGAAAATAATACACTAAATTTAGTCTGCAGTGGTAATTTCCAAGACGGTTTTTCTTTTTAATCTGATTCTATCAAAGGGGAATTTCTAATAGCAATTGCATTGTTTCAAAGAAAGTAGGAGGGTCTTTGGAGTTATTCAACATTTTTAAGTGCAATCCTAAAGGATAAGGCTGTGAATTTATTTCATACTTGTATACCACACAGGGCAGCAAATCCTTAGACTATTTCAGCTAAAGACTGAATTACTGCATTCTGTGAATTACTTATACTAAAAGGAAAAATGATCTTATAGGAGGGTGATGGCATAAATTGCGATATCATATTCTTTTTTACTGTCTAATATTTAATAATTGTATGACAAACATTGAGGGTTTTTTATTTACTCCTTTACAAAAATGAGAGAAGATCCCCCCTATCTTACTAGCATTTTCCAAAAACCATTAACTGCTGAAAAGATTCTGGAGTCATTGTAAATCTTCATAATATTTCATAATACGTTACATAATCTTCATAATACACTGCAACTTTGTATTGTGTATTCATTTTATTATTAGATAAACCAAAACAGAAAGAAAAAAGTAACTTACTCATGGTAAAGAGCAATCACAATCCACGACGACAATCTTCAAATTTCTCTTCCTTAGTTTATATTCCCTCACAAGAGACTTCATTTAGTCCAAGGTAATCTAAGGTACCACATCTCTGTGAATTTGACTGAACTGATGGATATTTCATTGATTAAATAAAGAGTAATTTAGAGCACAACTTTATTCTTGCCTCATTCATAAGAAACAATCAGGATTACTGCATTTGATATGGATTTTCTTATTGCTACTCTGGAAATTTTCAAATTCTGATAGCTCACATTTCTACTGATAAATCACTGGTACAGAAGTTTGGGGACACTGTTTGGGCTTGCTTGGTTGGAATTATTTGTTCTTTTACCTTTATGCCTGTCATGCTTAAGGTGGAGGTGTTGGCAGTATTTAAAAACCTGCTCTGTATTTCAACTTGCTCAGAAATTAAAATTTTACTATAAAAGTATCTTTGTATCATGAAAAGGACCAGTAGTGTTCCAGCAGTACAATACATTTGGATGGTTTGTATAAAAATAAACCTTTCACAATTCAACAATTTGACCTCCACATACAGAACCTGAAAGATACTTCTCTGATAATCAGGAGAAAAGCCAGTAAGAACATCTTTCCTGTGTAACAATCTGACACAGGAGAGGTCAGCTCATACTGTGTATTTTACTGTGTAAAACTGTATCTAAGCCTTGCCATAGAAAGAATAGTCTGTGCACTCACCTGGCTGCAATAGCCATGCCATTCTATTCTCTCCTCTATCCCACTGAAAAGGGGGGTAAGTGAGAGCAGTACTTAGCCACATACCAAGTTAAACAACAGCAGATAGTTATCTGCTAAAAATTTTATTTTTATTTGATTGTTAATCAGGACACAATAACTGATTCTAAATATTAGAAAGGTGAAGTTGATGAAGTTTTCATTTAATGGTAAATGGTCCTGAAGATTACAACATAAAAGGTATTGGTAAGGGAGGAAATGATCCTCCTCTTTTTATCAATCAATTAATGTATAGAAAAGGCCTGCTGCTTAATTTCTTCTTTCACAGTGTACTTCATAGAGTCACAGAATCATAGAATGTCTTGTGTTGGAAGGGACCTCAAGGAACATCAGGCTCCAACCCCCCCTTGCCACAGGCAGGGCCACCAAATTTACTTGCATCCAAATTTACTTAGACATTATGTTCTGATACTATGATAAGGAAGAAGTTCAGTCTTATCTGGAACAGTGTCTCATTGTACATTAAATTTTGAAAAAAGTTTAAAGACATTCCTTATTTACAGAACATGAGAAAGTGAGCATTCCATGATTAGAGCTTTTCAGCAGAGAGGTAGGATGTCTATCCAGCTGCTCTAATTTAGATGATTCATATGTGAGTGAACAATTTCAGTATGAAAGTGTTCTTTATCTTTTAATTCTCAAGAATCAACAAAATAATATATATATATATGTATATCCATTTAAAACGTTAGTGACTGTCCACAAGCTGTTTAGCAAATAAATGCAAGATTTACAATTCCATCATTAGAACCCTTCTTCAGCAGTTCTCAGCATGCTCCTGATAAAAATGATATAACTGCTATACTCCACTGATCATAGAGAAATAGATATACAGCCATGCACTGGAATTCTGTCTGTACTTCTATCACTTCTGCAAGGGATCATAATTATTCGCTGCAGAAAATGAGTTAATGGAATAAATGAAGTATGCAGATACCTGTCAGCCCTGACAAACAACTTTGCTGTTCAATTAGCATAACTCTATCCCTTATTAAAGAACTGGGATTACTCATCATAGTTAAATGCTTTATTTATTTAAGATGTTCATTTATAAACCAGGCCTAGAGAAGTATCAGTTTATTTCCCCAAAGCCTGTCGGCTATGGAAGTTGGTGTAGTTATGTACAGAAGAGTGTGTGTATGTGTTTTTTAATAGCATGGGCCACGTCTCTCATCCATACCATTTTGTGAGCTGTCTCTTCACCCATTCACATGATGTGGCATTCCCATGGCAACTAGTGTAGCTGCCAACATGGAAAAATACTAGTGGTATATTTAATGCACTTTCACTTTAGCAGTAGGCACATCATTCCTTCTGGGATCAACATATAGACAAAGCAGAAGTAGGAGCTGCAGAACATACAAGAGCCTTTTTGGAAGGAGCAGACAGAAGCACCTGGGACTGCTCTGAATTCATCATGAGTCCTTTATTGCTGTAAGGCCATGTAAAATATCCCTAATGGATGTTTCCTGGAAAGAGAGACTCAAGGATAATTACAGGCTTGGTGTGAGTATTCATATGCTTTTGGGAACTGACCGAGAAGGGCTGCTTTCTGACAGTGTGAAGGAAAGGGCTCCATTGGAGAAACTCTACCCAGCCTGGAAAATTCCTGTCCTTGCTGTTCTCTGTGGCAGTTACTCCATGCAAAGTGGGGTTGGGACACAAGACTCTCAAAGCATGGAGCAGGATGAATATCCTACACTAACATCTTGGTTTTAAAAAAAAAAAAAAAAAAAAAAAAAAAACAACCACGGAGCTTAGTTCTTCTGGGAAAGAAAAATTGAGGTAAGATAAACATGGCATGAAGTTCATAAGACTTCAGTGCAACTGTGGTAATATTGCTATGTTTCCAAAATCCATTTGCACATTGCTAGGATTTTGTTAACTGATTAAAATTTAAGGACATAAAATTTACATAAAGGTTTCAGGATATAAATGTTGGCAGAGAAAAAATATTTCCACATATGTTAGAAATTATTTTGATAGCATTAACTTGAAATATTTCATAAAGGATAAGCCAATAATATAAAAACCACTCTAAAAGAAAGAAAGAAAGAAAAAAAGTAACTCCTTAATAACGAAACAGTTCTCAAAGGCTAACACCCCCTTCTCCCCCGAAATTACTTAACCTTATCCTCTGCTGCCATCCTGTGGCTATTTATTTCAAAATACTATTAGACTTGGCTACGTGAGCTACAGAACGTGAAAAGCTTGAACTTTTTGCAAAATGCAGACAAAACATCAAATCCTGGGGTGAAGTGGCATTTTTTCAGGCAAGGGGTATTGAAAATAAATTAATACTAGGCAACTTTTTTTAAGTACACATCTTTTAATACACCACAAAAGAGCAGGGGATTACTGAGCAGTAAGAGAAAGAAGCTTTCTTTCTGTGAAAAAGGTTCAAGTTAAAGCAGGTGTAAGAGATGCCTTTGTGAGGAAACAGGGAGGCAAAGGAAAGAAAGGCAGCCCCAGCAGCACGTCTTTCCATCTTTAAAAGGAATGTCTAGAGTAAGCGGGATTGATTAGCGTTTGGCTGTGCCTCAGTCTCTCCTTTGCCTGCAGAGCAATTCTCCAGGGACCTGACATTTAGGGAGTTAATGTCAGCTCCATCCCACCCTAAGGGACAAGCAGTAGACCTTTATAGAACACCTGTATGAGATGTGCATGGCACTCATTTAGTAGTATCCAAAAATCAAGGAAAAGGAAACTGCTTATTAATGTAAAATTATTAGTATGATTTATAAGCTGTTCAAAGCAGGACATATTTTAACAGCTGTCCAACTTTAGAGAAATAGAAATAGAAAAACTTCTATCTCAATTTTAAGTATGGGGAAAATAATGAAAATTATTTATAACAGGGCAAGGAGAAGACAAGAACTCTTCTGTGAGTCTTAGGAAGGAGCTTGACCAGTTTGCCAAAAGTATTATGGTAGAGCCTTGACTCTGAGAATATGAAAGCTCTTCTCAGATCTCTACAGCAGGCTCAAATGAAAAAGGATAGCATAGCTGCTTTTGCATAGGTATAACATTTTCCTTATTTGTTAGGCTTAAGTATGTACATGTTTTAACTCTTCCAAACCCAAAGACACTGTCATTACCGATGACTCTTGACCTGCCAGGAACACTATCTTCACCGCAATCCCTGAGCTATAATCATGTCATGGGGAATGTTTAAGAAATATATTCTCCCAGACAGTGTAAAGGTACATGTTCAGTTAAGTCCAGAAATTAGGAAGGACATCTCCAGAAGATACCTGGGCTCAGAATTCAGGTGGCTACAGACAGCAGAAGGCTGCATTTCTCCATCCTGCACTTGTAGAAAAAGGATTCTGCTTACTATTTTGTGTGTGCATTCATGATCACAGCTGCAAGAGAAAGAAGGGTGGCCAATTGCCACAGTGACCATATTTTCAATTTAATCTTGTTTGCTGTTTTGACACAACTATCAAATATGACTGAGACATTAAGAATGAATATCTTCTTTCTGTCAAATGAGGATGCTGACCACATTAATTAATAGTGGAAATACAAAGGCCAGCTGTCAAACAAATTTCTACCTCAGTCACATAAATGATATTTGTTTTCTTTCTTTTCATATTTCTGTCAATACATATTTCAAAGAAGATATCAGCCAAAGGAAGAACTACTGGACATATTCTGTCTGAGTGACAGCAAAGTCTTCCACTCAAGGTGTGGAGAGCTTTATTTGAACAAAATGACTTTCTTAGAGATGATTTGGTGATCCCACAAGCAAAGAGTAAAAAGATCATTCAAAGGGGAGCTTCTCACATCACAGATATAACAGGGAAATAAATTTACAACAAAAGTGAAAAGGAGAACTAATGCTTGAGAGATGTATTAGCATTTTAAGGCTAGAAAAGAAGGGAAAAAAAATGAGGACTCCTACAGAACAAGAAAGAGAAGCAGAGATCTGTCTCCTACAGGTCAGGAAACTGGGCAGAAGCTTGAAAAGATTACACAACATGCCAGTATCAGGCATTCATCATATTTCATCCCTGGTAGCAGCAGGGATGAAAAATGTAACTGCATAAAACATACACAGTAATGAGTATTCTGCACTAAATGTATTCTCAGCCATGCCCAAAAGCCATCAAAATTATTTTCATTGAGATTCATAGACGGTAAGAAACTCAGTGAGGGACAAAAAGGGAAACTCTTCTGGAGCATTGACAAGAAAAGTCACAAGTCACTGCAAGCTAGGATGAGATCCTAAAGAAGATAGAGAGGCTCTCCTAGCTGATTATGATTAATATGGATTCAGATTAATAACTCTGCACAACAAGAAAATTGCTTTCATGATTTACTGGCATTCTAATGGATGTACAAGACAGGGATAAAGAACTCTCTCACAGGCAACAGAAGAAGGAGCACTTTTCAGCAAATTAAGGGCTGAAAAGCAAACATGTTTATTGCTTTGCATAGTTAAGCCTTAAAAAGGACAATACTTTTATGAGTCTAACAGCCCTGTCAGCAGATGAACTATTCCATGAAAGTTGATATGACTGCTTATTTGACTTAGAATCACTATTTACCAAAAAAAAAGGGGGGGGGGGGGGGGAGGGGGGAGAGGAAGGGGAGGGGGGTGGAGAAAAACCCTAGGAGATATATTCAGAAAAAGAATCCATGTCCAGCAGGAAACATAAAATGCATCTGGGGTAGAAAATTACTTAATTTTCTTTTCTCTTAAATTTTGCTACTAGCTGTGTATAGGTAGGTCTTCCATCTTCTGCTCTCCTGTGCTAGGTGCTAATCTGCATTCTGGCTCTTACTTTACCTATTCTTTCCTTGATATTTATTTTTCACGTTCAGCCTGTGATGGTACCATTATCCTTTCTCTCATACTGTGCATCGGCAACTATCCTAGCAATCACCGTATAAGGGAATTAAAGTTTTGACTGGAGTTCCTCCAGAATGGTCACGGGTTCTATCAGCTAAAAAAAAGCATTCAGTCTTGATGACCATCTATCCCATACGTTCATATCATAGAGGCATCGAATGGCTTGGTTTGGAAGAAATCTTAAATATTGTCTAGTTCCAAACTCCAGCCACAAGCAGGGTTGCCACACACTGGATCAGGTATTAGATTCACTAGATCATACTTTATTCCCAGTCACAGTTCTTTACAGGTAGTCCTAATAAAGACTAGTATGCCTATATAATTGATATCTTTTCGGGTTAGGCTGAACTAATTATCCAAGGCCATTGTCTGACATGTCATATGAAAGCCTTTGCTTTACTTGGAGCAGTTGCAAAGGCTGATGGGAAGAAACATTTAGTAAATTAAGAGGTAAAAAAATTATTTTTCTCTGCGCACCATTAGCTAAGGTTAATTTCTGCTGATTGTAATAATATGCAGTTCTTAGGAATGACGTTCAATAAAAAATTCTTTTGTAATATTGTTAGAATAGAAACTCAAAAGTTAAACCTAGAAGAAAAATATTATTTTCTTCCTTGTGGGATATCTATCACTTATATATTTTAGGAATTAGAACTTGATTCTATTTTTAGCACTCTTTTATATCATTCATCAAACCAGAATCTTCTCTTAATAAAACATCTCAGCAGGTTAGCAGAATTTATGTAACACTTCCACAGATTATCTCTTTGTAGGATTTTGCCATTCTTATACAAAACAAGAACTGTGCAAGCACAAAATGAGCTAATTTTGGATTTTTTTAAGTACCTAAATTACTCATTAATAGGTATATATATATACCTGTATTCATACATCACATCAATAGAGAGAGAAAGAAAGAAAGAATTAGAGAGAGAAAGTGAATAAGAAACAAAGGACCATAAAAGGGAAAAATATACATACTTAGAGTAATGGTTTATCTGTCTTAGGAATCAGGTTGGGTAAGATGCCAACAAGATACAGAGATGGCCTTTTTATTTTTTTCAAGAAAGTAAAAGTGAATTGTCTCAACAATTAATAGTAAGAGACTAAAAATGTCAGTTTTATATATGCACTAGTAAATAATTCACTTCTACAGTTGCTGAAAAATCTCTGGACTCAAATCTCTGGAGATTATCAAGGAAAAAGTCTGCTCAACTGCTGGAGTGCCTGTGGCAGGTAACTGCCTCATATTGATCTGCATTCCCTCAATGTCTCAAAGCAAAGGGACTCAGAGTTTAATTTTTTGTTCTTTGTGCTTCAGAGCTATTACAGCAAAACCTCCATTTAAGCAGATTTACTGGCTGTGGTACATTCAGATAGATGACTGTTAACTATGAGAGTTCTACGGAGTTACTTATGCGTTTAGTGACTAGAAATAAGTTACCTGAAGATCATGTTGCTCTAACTGTTAACATGAGTCACAGGACAGCAAGGATGACTGAAAAGACATTTTCCCACCAAATGAAATCATAAGATATACAGGATTCAAATGTGTATACACATAGGAAAAAATACACAGACAAATATAGACATATACTGAAAAAATGCTGTAAGAGTTAGTGAACACTTGTACCATTATGTAGGAGCCATAGTGATGTCTTAAATTAACTGCCTCTTGTAATAGTTTTTTAAAATTCAATTTTTTTTTCTTCTAAAATCTTGAAATCATAAAATTTAGTTGGAAGTGATGCTTAAAGGCCATCTAGACCAATCCCCTTGCAATGAACAGGGACATCTATAGCTGCATCAGGTTTCTCAGAGCTCCATCCAGCCTGACCTCAGATGTCTTCAAGATAGAGCATCCATCATCTCTCAGGGCAACCTGTTCCAGTGCCTCGCCACCCTTCCTGCAACACACTTTTCTTCTTTACAACACTCCCAGTCAGTTCCTGAAACATCCACACGCCAATTACTCCTCACTACAGCAAATCCCACACAGAGCTGAAACTTGTCTCCTACACAGAACCAAAGACCAAGAAAGGCAGGTGCATGAGAAGCTCATTAATGCTGATTAACAGAAACTACTAAAGGGAGTAGTGGTATAGGCCTCTAGTGTTCTCATAGCTGCATGCTTGAGTCTGAGTGGTAGAAGCAGCTCTCTTCGCAGGAGATTGGAAGCCAATACCTGTGTGTTGGAAATAAGTGAGTAGGCATTTCTTTATTTTCTTTTAAAACATACCAAGAAGAATCAGTCATCAATCTATTCTCTTTTATACAGCATGGGGATAGAGAAGCTGAAAAATGAGGTGTTAGTTATTTGCATGTATCTTGAATGCTACAAAGTTGCAGCTTTGAATGCGTGCTTTTTACTTTGAGGAAGACTGATGAATTTGAGATGGGTCTGTCCATTTTAATAGGCAGCAAGATGCAGGGACAGAAAACACAAAGGCCTGTGGGAGAGAGTACATGGGAGAGCAAATCAGGAAGGAAGGAAGTGGAAGCTTCCTCCTACTTGTAGTCAGGTATAATGTAAAATGTTTTCAACAGTCTTGATAATAGTTCTAGAAAAAATAAAGCCTAACAATACAATATTATGCTAGAAAGGCTTGTGGCTTTAATGAGAGCATTTGGCTGATATTTTTTTTCTTGACCTTACCACAACAACGTTTTTTTCATTAATATGCTTGATAGATAGTGATTTAAAATAGTTACTTTCTTCAGTGTGACGAGGAAGAAAATGTATTTATTTGTCAAAGGGAATAAGGGAGGAAGCATAGTCTTCTTCCCAAGGTAACATGGGCATTTTAAGAAAGTACTGTGCTGAGAGGCCCTGGAAAAGCATGTGTCTTCTTCATAGAAGTAAATATGAAAATGAAACTTAAATAGACCTTGTGCAACAGCTTGGGCTTTAAGAGAGGATTTTGAAAACTTTTAGTTTGTTGGCACTTCAACTAATGCTTGGTTAAACAGGGATGAGTAATACAAAGCAGAAAATAACTACTTCATTTCAAGTGAAATATACATTATCGGAATGTGATCTGACAGTGATGCAGTGTATTCATGACATGCTGTGGATGGACTGACTGGAACACACTTTGCCTTAGGAGTTTCTAAAGTGAACAGAGAACACAGGTGTTTATGTCTGAAAAGAATTCACTCAAGCGTTAAGAAATTTCCTCAGAAGAAATCCTGACAAGTCATTTGAGAGTTTAAAAATTTATAGAGATTTCCTCTCCATCTTTTAGTTTGTCTTGATATCTTGACTAAATAACAAGTTTTTTTATTCTTCTGTTTATTTGATATGTGTTTTTAGATCTTTGGTCAGGTTCTATGAAAGGGACTGTCATCATTTAGCTGAGTTAGATACAAACTGTGGATTTCAAGTACTTCCAGACCATCTGGATCTGAGACAATCTAAATGCTGTTTTTGATTTTGGTCTGCCAGCAATGCGCAGGTTAGCATGCCTTTTGTGATAGTGCAGTCCTGTGTTCAGCTGGAATGGTGGTGAATCCAGATCATTCTATTTCCATTTCTGAGCTATTTATATTTGTTTCAAAATGAGAAATGTGGAATAATCTGCATTTTGAAGTCACAAGCACACAAGATGCAAAGTCTTTACCTGCAAAAACAGAAGTATTTCAAGAGCCACAAAATCAGATGCTTGTTTTGGTTTATGATGTAGTTTATGATAAACCCACATGTTTATCATAGCTCTTAGTTCTTCAGTAGATCTTTCTCAAATACCTTTGTTTCCTTGTGATCAGTGGCTAAATGTTCACATAACACAGAATTATTTTAAAAACAAAAAATAGCTAAATACCCATACACAACTACATACACACACACACACACAAAAAAAAAAAAATCCATTGATAAAAGAAGACAGTAAGAGGGAACTGATTGCTAACTCCAAAGCTGAAGGTCTTCTTGATATGAGGATGTACACACATTTCACACAGTGGCATGACCTTATTTTGTAAACTTAAAACTGCAAAAGCAGTTCAAAATTGCTAGCACTGTAAACACGCATAAAAACTGGCTAATCCTGAATTTGCCTTCTAAATGCTAAATTTGGTAATTGGCTAATCCTAAATTTGACTTCTTCATTTTAGCTCTAAAAATTCATTAGGCTGTGGCTGTTCTGAGTAGCTAATCCCCTCCTGAAAACCTAGGCTACATGGTATAAATGCCCACAGATAATTAATTTAGTAATTAGTTTTAGAAAATGATTGATGAAACCGGAGTGCATTGTGTTAATTTTAACAGCTAGAGAGTCAGTGGTGTGATGTCTTCTCAAATAGCCAGTTGTTCCATTTGGAAGCAGAAAGCCTCAATTCACTGCCTGTCTAGTAAATTGAGTCTAAACCACGGTGCCAAAGTTAATTCTTAGGTCCCTCTTTACCCGACTGAGGGGCTGCTGAATGTATTCAGTATAAATGGAAAACTGAAACATTCCATATAGCACTCAAGTAAAATCCTAAAAATGGTCCTGTCCTACACAAGTATCTTGAAAATCACACATGTTTTCTCTGCCTGTAATGAGTATTATCTGACACTTTCTTAATAGTGCTATTGAAGTTTTTATTTTTCCACTGCTCTAGTCTTCTGGAAATACTGATTCAACTCAAGAATTCCCTCATTAGATAATGAAAGAGGGGCTGGTCTCTCTTCTTTTCATGCAAGCTTGAATTCACTCATGTAAATTTTTTAAGATGAGAAATATGAAGTATGGCAACAATAGTCCATATCATCTTAGGTGGTAGGTGCTGAAATGGAAAACTGCTGACTCTTGACCAATGCACACTAGGAAAATATTGTTCGTATGTCATCTGAAGAGAGGGATTCCAAATTGTTTGTCCTGTAACCATTATGTGCTTGAGTAAGTCTTGTAACAGCACTCCACTGCCTACCTAGGCAGACACCTATACAGATCCAGACACGCGTTTGAGCTGGGAAAATGAGTTTACATCAGTCTAATTCTCACAATTTGAGACCTAAAAAATACACTATGCAAGAACAAAAAGTATATAATTATATCATAAGTATATAAAAAAGAGCATATAATCATAAAAAAGGCAATGTAATCATTAGTATTGAAAAGCTATAAACGTAAACATTCAAGGCCTGACAATTTATAGGTTGATGAAGTTAGGAAGGAAATAGTCTTAGAATGTTTATACATAAGTTTGTGTGCAAAACAATGATTTGTTCCTAATTTTGAACACCATGTCATATATCCGTTTTGCAATACTGATACTGTAGATTATCTTAATCTTGCTTTTAGCTTTTTTCTTGCCTTTTTTTTCATGATACAATGCATCTTTTTAAAAGAATCATGTTGTTAAGAGAGATTGGCAGAAAAAAAAAATTAGATCACTTACAGATGTCTATGCTTACAAAAGTCAGATCTGATCTTTAATGACAGAAACATCCAACTAGTCAAAAAACATTGATTTGCACCTCAGAAAATGAGCATGAGAAGACATTTTTGAGAACCTCAAGCTGATTGAAACCTGTGTCACCAAGGCAAGAATATTTTGGGAAAAAGCAGAAACCTGTTTATTTTCATCGTGCACTGATCATTACTTTTGAAATTTCTAGGAACTGAGCATTGCTTTATACTGTTGATTTTGAGAATCTGTTAAATCTCTTTAAGATTAGTTTTGCTGTGCACTTGACTAAGCAAATTGTAGATTTATCCACTACCATTAATGGCAATCTTTAGATACCTCTTGCCATCCCATTTCTGCTCACTCTGAAGACTTGTGAGGGCTTGCTCTAGCCATGGTATGAGTGTGAATGCTCAGTTTATTATTGAATACCACAAAGAAATACTTCAGTAAATAGGTACCCTTTATTAGCCACTAGTTTTTAATGCAGAACTGGTTTGTTGTTTTCTTAAAATCATTTATTTTCTTAAGATCATATGCACCCATATGAACAATCCAGAATCAACTCAATTGTTTAGAGGTAAAGTTTGGAGTCTTTCCAGAAGAAGACAGTACATCTTTCCATGGTCTTTCTGTGGCAATATTTTAATTGTCATTCAAATTCCAGCAATGCTGTGCTTTTAATTTAGCTGATAAATCTGTTAAATCCTGTGAAATAAGAAATGACTGGGCCCATTAAAAGGTTTGAAAAATGAAGCATTTCATTTGGAAGCCATTAGGTTTCAGTGCCCCTGAATCACTTTCTGGATTTTCATCTTAACAGATTTGATTTATCTGGACAGAACTATGAAATATTGGTCTTTCTGTTGATGGCTTGAATAAATGCTGTGGCATGGAATGATTCAACTTGTAATGGCAACAGCAAAGCAAAGCTGATGTCCTCTCATATGCAGAGCTCAGAATGGATACACATGGGGCTTGTTTCTGGATGCTGGTTAAACAAAAGGATGCAGCAGTCTGTTGACAACATTTAGAAACAATCCATGATATCATAAATTGTAAGAACTTGGACTCTGTAAATCAAGATAGCTTAGGGTTTATCTGTGATATCAAACTGCAGATTTTAATAAACATGCTACAGCAAATCATTTAGTCTTTCCATATAACAAAAAAAGAAGTAGATAAAGGAACACAAGATTTATTTGCGCTAAATCTGATTATATTAAGATGTATTCATGTTACTAAATTCTCAGCCTTTCAGCAAAGAAAAAAATCACTGCAAAAGATCCCACATTCTGTGTTTGAAAGTGTTCTAAATTGAAATATTTCTACTGCTTTTTCCTAAATCATGGGCGAAAATAATGGACAACAAATAATCATAGAAACTCCAAGATTGGAAAAGATCCATAGGATCACCCAGTCCATCTACCAATCACCAATAGCTCTTACTAAACCATGTCCCTCAACACAATGTCCAAACATTCCTTAAACACCTCCAGTGTTGGTGACTCCATCAACTCCTTGCACAGCCCATTCTAGTGCCTGACCACTCTTTCAGAGAAGTAGGATTTCCTAATGTCCAGTCTGAATCTCCCCTGGCACAGCTTGAAGCCATTCCCTCTAGTCCTATCACTAGTTACACAAGAGAAGAGACAGACCTCCAGCTCACTACAACCTCCCTTCAGGTATTTATAGAGAGCAATAAGGTCTCCCCTGAACTTCCTCTTCTCTAAAGGAATATAATGAGTCTGTGTTCTTTGCTGTATTCCAGTTGGGTGCATAAATTGATATTTACTTGAATGATCTTGTTAATTTTATTTTGAACAAAATGAACAAACCCGAAGCTCACATTTTAGCATGAATAATTACCTGGTTCAGTTTAAATCAAAAGTTACAGCTTTCCCTGACTATTCTCTGGGACTATAAAGGGAAAATTTGGCCAAAGCCATTGGTGTTAGAAGGCTCATGTAGGAATTACCATGGAATAACACACAGGTGTGCTAGTATTTGTCTTTGTTTTGGATGTTACTGGTCTTGTGTGTGAGTTCAAAAGTCCTGGACTCCTTAGCAATCCTATTAATGTGTGAAAGCCAACAGCCTAGAAAAAAGAGGGAAGAGCAGGATATGTAAACATCATGGGAAAGTTGATAGTATCCCCTGTTGAGACTTCACTCCTAATCAGCACTCGGGAGCTGAAGCGTACAAAATATTTCTCTTTCCACTCTCGTTAGAATATTTTATACACTGGGGAGCCAACAGAATTATCCTTTGTCATTAAGATTGTTTTTTGCAGCACAGAAATATTTTTAACTGGTACTGCAGCTGAGCCTGTGAGTTGGAATGCCCCCAGTTTGCAGCGTGGCTCAGCACAGAGTCATCCTAACTTTAGTTTACTATACACAGGTACTGTCAGGCAGTGCTCCTCACAGCCATGTACAACTGGGAAATCTTCTAAGCCCTGGCCTGGATGGAAGTAATATTGATGATTGGCAGCTCTGCCCTTGAACCGACAAACTGAAGTCTGCTCTCAGAATATGATTTGAACATACAGAACCTTGACTGACCAACTGGGATCAGCTTTCTGTATCATATGCTAGCAAATGGTATGTGCGTGGGGGTGGGGGAACTGCATGTATTGATAGCACCGCTAGCTCATGTTTGCAGAAAAAGTTGGAGAAAAACTAAACAAAAACCCTATTCAGCCAGCTCTGAGGGTACCATAGCAATCTGTATGCAAAGGCACAGCTCAGATTGTGAGAAAGAAAGTTCAGTATCTGGAAGACAGGATAGACATGTTTAGTTGAGAATTTACAACTCTGTTCCTTGAGAAATTTTTCTGCAGCCAAGGACAGCTCACAGCAGTGACATGGCTTTTTGTTGTTGGATTTTTTTATTTTTTTTTTTTTTTTTAAGAACAGAGGAGTTAATTGCACAGTATACTCAGAAATGAGAAATGTTCTGAAGGAACCAATGGACACTTGATAAAAATATTTTCCTGGAAAGGAATGCCAACTTCATTCTGTAGAGCATGGATTATGAAAACGTGGATCTTCTGACAAGGTTAGCTGTACTGACCAACCTAATGCTCCCTCCATGGCAAAAAGTTAGGGAATATGGGAACACGTTATAAGGCAATTTGAATGCCAGCTTGCTTCTTTCCTCCTTCAGAAGGCATGGGCTTCAAACAATTAAGAAAATGTCCCAACAGACCTTGAAGTATGAGACTACCTGGGTTCACTGTAACTTTCTTTAAGTCTGACATGATCAGTCTGATTACAATGAGGGGGAAAAAAAATTGTCCAGCTACTGCTTGACTTGGATGACATGTGGAGCTCATTGCTGGACTGATCTCTGCCTTTTGAAATACAGGCTATCCATCAACTTCTCTCCATATGCACCCAGACAGCCATCTGTCAGGCAGACTGATGTCAGCAAATTAAAGACGGTGTAATCACCACCTGCCAAATGTAGCTGCAGTTTTAAATTATATAGCACAGCTTTTAGGATGGTATTACTGAGGAACTTTGCAAAAGGCCTTGCCCCATCTGATTATACACTTGTGCCTTAAATGCTGTAACAAGTTTAATACCAATAAAGAAGAAAGCATATCTTTTTCTAATGTGCTTTACAATAGTATTTAATATTATCAGTTTTACTGTTCATTAAAAACACATGAGGAGAAATACTACAAGATTTCATACAGCTTGAGTTCATAAAGCTGCATAGGCAGGATGTGATTGTAGAAAGCCAACTGCTTCTATGAAAGGAATCACATTCCTATGTGATTCTAACATCATACTATTAAAAACACCTTTGTAATACTTGTAGTTGTATTCCCGTTATACTGTCTGCAAAATTACTCAAGCACTTCTCACTCATCTAGAAAACATTATCATTAATGCAACTGAGCAGAAATCTGTCCTCAGCCTTGGTGGTTCCCTTGCAGCTAAGGAAGCTAAAAGAAGAATCTAACTAAGAGAGAAAATAACTCAGAAAAGGTCAGTAAACAACATGTAACCATTAGAAACTTGTGCACTCATATAGCTTTCTTTCAACAAGACATTCCCAGATGTAAAGATGGCACTGAACTATCATAGCACTGCGCAATCAGAGAGAAATGGGCAACAAGGAAGGTGTTGAGGTCAAATATGATATAGCCAAATGGTGGTAGTTCCAAAAGTGGAGTGTTCTAAAGTTGCTTTAAACTAAATCTTAAGATGTCTGGAACGTTTCTGGAAAAATACGGAGAACAATATTTACTACATTAGAATAAATTCAATTAGAGGCATGTGGTGAGAACTTAGTAAATGTTAAGCCTATACAGTGCAACTTTGTGTAGCAGCAGGATCTGCTCAATATTCTTGAATTTGGAGTTTTTGGAGCTAGTAAGTTCTTCACAGTGACACATCAGCTTCTTCTGTGAAATGAGATCACTTTTAGCTCAAAAACCATCTGTCCAGTTGAAATTGCTCTCTTTGCTATGCATCCCTATGAATATCTCCACACTGATAATCTGTAGGTATGTAATCAAATTGCCAATCTTTGTTAGGTCTTTCTGAAGTTATTGCAACTCTCTGCAAACTAAACCAAATATTTTTATCACCTCTCTGCTTGGTCTCTCTTTCCAGGGTGTGAATGGAAAAGCATTCAGGTTTATGAGGTGCAATCTGTTCTTCCCAGGCCCATGCTGTTGCTGTTTATTTTGCAGTTTTCTGCCTCCTGCATTCAGATTAATTTCCTTATCATTTGACCCATTGTTTTCACCAGCTCTGATGCCAAACTAAGTGATAATATTCTAGACTTTGACCTTTATTACATATTGATACCATGTTTCCACTCTCAGCTGTTTCTAATTAAATTTAAGTAAGCATGTGTTAATGTTATCTGCTTCTCCTACTTGGCAGTTAGGGAAAAAAAAAAAAAAAAGAAAGAAGTTAGCAGGGGTGTGAACTTACTGCCTTGGGCCTTGTGAGGAATCGCTGCATGAGCATGAGGGCAACCATTCTCTTTCAGGGATGCTGGCTCCTTAGCACTTGGCAGTTGGCCCTTAGATGATGTCCACGGTCTGTTTGTTTTACAAGCATAAACATAAACTCTTCTCACCTCAGAACATAGTGGCCACATTCAAATCTGTCTACTGATAGGGAGTCTGTCCAAGTCCTTTGAACTCATGTAGTCTAGCATATGCCAAACTCCTGAAATACCACATGCTTTCTGTATTCTTTTCTTAAAATGGACTCTCCCTAATAAATAGATTTTCTGTATATATTTATATGTGAGGAATGTTTTGCAACCCAGAAGGCTTAGATTGGATTTTCTGTGCAATTTTCAGGTTGCAGTTATACTGCCAAAGTCAGCAAGTAGTAGATCTAATGGCAAATATGAGGTGGAAACTGGTATTTATTTACTGAAGTGTTTTTGCTTCCATTCAGTAAATTGATGAAGGAAATTGTCTTAAAATGCATTGACTTGCATAAACAGTCTTTTTAAATTATGTCTCCAAACATACCGGAGCCCACATATGATGAAAACTGCTGTTGTCATGAGTAAAGCTTAGTCACTAGTTATTAAATCCTTAAATTCACATGATTTCTTTAAAAGGTAACTCAGAAACTACTCAGTATATGTATTTCCCTTCTTAAAGAGAAAATGAAACCATATTGGGTTTTACAATGCTGATTGTCAGTCTGGTAATTGAATTGTCAGATTAAACCTCTTAGTTCCAGACTGGCAGCATTTTCCTTACTTCTAATTGCCACCATGAAAAATTAAGACTTGTCTTTTGATTCATCTTGATTTTATACTTATAACTTACAGCTTCATCACCTTCCTTCTCTTGTAATTTTCCTTCTCATTCATCTTTTCTCATTTATTTATGCCTTGGCACTCTTCTCTTCCTGTGTCATGATGCTCCTTCATTCTAGCTACAAAACACAGCAATGTGTCCCTGTAGAAAAATGCATTGGGCTAGAGTTTGTTTGCTTTACAGTAAGTCAGATAAATATGTGAAAGAATTAATAACTGTATCCAAACCAGAGCACTCTTTATCTGTCTCCTTCAGGCACAGTTAAATTGTCAGATAAAGATCACTGTCCACATACTAGGGCTGCATTTTGTAAGTCTCCACTGAATTTGAAATTTTGCTACATGGAAAACGTTTATGATCAGTTACATTTTGCTTTATGGAACAGTCATATTTATGAAGTAAATGCATTTTCCCCATAAAGATGACTAATGATGACAGCAAGAAACAAGTTAACTTGATTTTAGTCTTTATCATCTCAGAAATAAAAGCATGAATACTGATATTTCAGTCTTTCTGGTTTGGGGAAAAAAGGCAAGTGTGGGATTGAACTGATACTGTCCATCCAGAGACAGAAGATGTTATTTAGGGAAGAGAACAGAACTAATATAATTGAAGAAATAAGCCCTATAGTTACCTCATGGTGCTGGACTTAACAGTGAAGAAGAATAGTAATAAACTATTGAAAATCAGTCATAAGATTCTTTATATTTTTTTCTTTGTATTTTTCCACTGAAACCTATAAATATCTTTGTATAGCTTATTTAAGTTTTAAAATACTAGTATCAGATTTGCAGAATCAATTCACAAGTGTGTACAAGCCTTTTTACCCAAATAGTAGAAAAGGTAGAGTGAAATTCAGTGATTTCAGAAATGTGGCTTTGAAGATGGTGTAGCGCATCAGCTGCTTTTGAAATAAGTATCTATTAGATAAACATGTTTTCTTTGAATTACATGTCTAAAAAGAGGATATGAAAATCAAAATAAGAGTGGGCTGAAATTTTGAATTGTCTTAGCAATTGCTTTAACTTTTAAAGAAATCATATTCTTTCACAATACATACCAAGCTATCTAAAATATCATTCTAAACATGGTCTGTAAGCATGACTAGCAGTTTATTTTTTAGCATCTTCCACAGGTTCAGATTAGACATTAGAAAATAATTCTCTGAGAGAGTGGTCAGGAACTGGAATGGGCTGCCCAGGGAGGTGGTGGATTCACCATCCCTGGAGGTGTTCAAGAAACTTTCAGGTGTACTGAGGGACATGATTTAGTGCAAAATATGGGTGACAGGTGAACAGTTGGACTGGATGATCTTGGAGGTTTTTTCCAACCTTGGTGATTCTATGACTCAAGTTTGTTGGCTGTCTCATGAAATGAGAGATTCGGAGGCTGCATTTTAAAAGACAAGGTGAATTACAAAATGCATTTCCCTTTTTCCTCACTCAAACACACATCTAGTTTGATCTGTTGCTTACAGCATTCCAGGTCCTGAAATTAAGGTGATGTGAGTCAGTCAGTTAGACTTCATAAAATAATTGCTATATGCACTGTATTTCAACCGCACTATATCAAAATTAAAATTTTAACTTTGGCTGTTGTCCAAACCTTTTCAATATGCCTTCCATTTCTTTTGCAGTACATCAATTAGAGAGGCCATCTCTCTTCTCAATGAAAGTTAAGTTGCTGGTATACGAAAAGCACCAGCTCCTTTTAATATAATTTCCCCCACTGCTTTGTATTCTTCAAATTTAATAGCAGTGAGACTGACTGGTGTTACTCTTCTTTACACAGTTTTTCTTAAATACTGAAATTGCCACCATTAAATTGTTTGTGGTTTTTCGCTTGATTGAAGCACTGTGATAGGCAATTGTCTAGCATAATCTGACATTATTTCAGGAAGATTTTTCCTTCTGGTCTGGAAGTAATGTGTAGGATGAAAATTACGTATTTCTTAGAGGATGTGCTTTTTTTAACTATTTCAAATATGTACATTTTGTTCATGCTCTATAATAGATGAATGTAGAAGTCCTTTTCGCTTGTTTGAAATTCATGGAAAAAGTCTATACTATTCCCTCTGATAACATAAAGAAATTATGCCCCAGAAATATATTGAAAAGTGACATGTAATAGATTCTGTTGTAAAAGAGAAATAATAGATATATCCCAGTTGAGTTCCTGGACTCTATTAATTTTCATTTACTTTCATCTGTTCAATCTTTTGCAGTGCTCTGTGGCATCTCATATAATACACCAGGGAAATTACAGCTGATTTCTAAAGCCTATTTAAAGAAAATGTTGAATGAAATTAAAAGACTCAGCACAGAAGTTATAGGAAGAGATGGCTTTCCTGCTCCCACAAATGTAAGAGATGTACTGAAAATCACTGTAAAGATCGAGGGAGGTGATCCTGCCCCTCTGCTCTTCACTGGCAAGGCCTCATCTGCAGTACTATGTCCAGATGTGGAATTCTCAGTACAGAGAGACATAGACCTGTTGGAGAGCATCCAGAGGATGGCCACAGAAATAATCCAAGGGAGCATCTCTTATGAGGCCAGGCTGAAAGAGCTGGGGCTGCTTAGCCTGAAGAAGAAATGGCTCCGAGGTGAACTGATAGTGACCTTCTAATATCAAAAAGGGAGCTTTGGGAAAGAAGGGAACAGACTCTTTAGAAGGGTCTGAGGTGATAGAACTAAGGGAAATAGCTTCATGATTAAAGAGAGGAGATTTAGGTTGGATATAAGGAAAAACATTAACACTAAGAGTGGTGAAGCACTACAACAGGTTGCCCAGAGATGTGGTAGACAGTTTGTCCCCGGAAACTTTCAAGGCAAGGCTGAATCAGGCCCTGGGCAATCAGATCTAACTGTGTGTATCCCAGTTCATTGCAGGGGAGTTGGACTAGACGACCTTTGAAGATCCCTTCCAACTCTAAGGATTCTGTGATTCCATGTTTCCTTCCTTAGTAACTGAAAAGTCACAACCTTTGATTGTCAACACCTTCCAAGGTAAAGATTATCAGAATGCTGAAATAAAAATAAGACAAATTAAATGTTGTGGATATTGTTTAAAAAGAAAAAGATATTTAAATGCTGTGGATTAGTGAGAACTTCTTATTAAGATTTTGATGTAACCTAAAAAAAAAAAAGAAAACCTTAAAATTCCCAAATGATTCAAAAATAGCTAAAATACCTTTCGTTGTGTCTTTGTATTGTTTCTTGTTCAGAAATACAATTTATTCTTTTACAGAATTTGATGGTAATCTTTCTCTTTATATACTTGTGAGAAGACAATCTATATAAAGATATGTGGCACTAATCTCCATGCCAACTGGATTACATGTAATTGAAAGAAAACCATCTGCAAACGTGCATCTTCTTTTCTTGACTAATTTCTGTAGCATAGTTTAACAGATCCTTGCACCACTACTACAGGATTTATGTGCTTAGAAAACAAGAATGAATGCTCCACTTCATAAGAGAAACAAAATACATATAATCTGGGGGATAAAATCTCTCTTCTAAGACTTTAACACTTCATATTTTCTCGGTCAGATTAACTGAAGATTGAGGTTTCTCTGGTGACAGTTAATTGATTTCAAAAGTGCAATTGTACAGAATTTTTAGCGTTACTATTTCTTAAAGCAGTAGATTATTAATATAACACCATAAATTGCATAATTTGGCTTATAGGATACAAAGAGCAAAAAAAGTATTAATATGATCCTTTCCATTGAGATGTCTTGAAAGGTCTACCTCTAGTTTCCAGCTTAGATGGTTTCCCATATTTTTTTTGCATGGATACTGATTTGTCACTGTTTCCAAATTTCTTATTGTTTTTGACAAAATTATTTCAGTCTGGATTAATTTCTCTAACACATAGAAGGGCCAACAAGAATTCCAACTTTTAAACTGATTCCATATTTCATGAGAGTACTGACAGAGATGAACTCGTACACTAAAGAAAAGATTTAACAACAGCAATCTTTTTTTTTCCCCAGATGATTTGAACCAGGCTTATTTACTTCTATTTTACTTGTTTTTCTCTTCTGAATTTACAGCTACAGCCACAGCTCAAATTCTTAAACTTTTCAATAGCTAAAAATTTTTATTGTACCTAGGGTCAAGTTATGTTTTCCTTATGATGTTAACAGTTTAAACAATGCAAGAAAATGGTGTTGTCTTCTAATTACTCTATACCAGTAAAACAGTTTTAGATGATTGTTATGACAAGCAAAATACATACCCTGCATGTATCTGTGAAACATGTGTCTTAATCCAAAGGGTAGAAACTGAGATCAGAATGTATGAATTATAATTTTGCAGTCAGTATTCAGATTCTCTTCAGTAGAATAAATATTTTCAGCTTTTTTTTTTTTTTTTTAATCACACTTATGCTTAATGGATTAACTGGAGAGAAAAAAAAAAAAAAGATTGCTTTCCATGGAAAGCTACAGGGCCTTCCTCAAATCTCAGGCGGCAGCAGGCTGTAGTGCTGCTTTTTAACACCATCTGTTCTTTGAGTTTTAAATGTTTCATGGGAATTGAAGTGTTCGGGTTTTCCTGTTGACAGCTCAAGTTTAGCAATATGCTCTCAGGCAGCAATGAAAATCTAAGCAAATACATATCTCAAAATTTTACATCTTTGAAAAGGTTATGCCATACAATGAATATAGAACATATATCGATAAATCTAGTGAATACCAATATTTATTTATCTATCAATAAATAAATGAATATAGACTACATATCAATAAATTTTTATTCAACACAGTATATAAATATACTGGGGGGATAAAGCTAGTAGAGTGATTCTGCCCTACTAGTAATTCTAGATACATATTTCAAGTATTTAAGTGCTCTCAAAACAAACAAACAATGTAGCCATTAATGAAAGAACCAAAATAGTTCAATATTAAAAGTATGTCCACTACTGCAGGAAATCAAATTTAAAAAACATCTGTATGGAGAAAGAATTCAGTGAGTGGAATAACATGCAAAATGCTTAGAGGATACCATATGCATTTGTAAGAACATCTAGTTTGCAAGAGATAATAATCTGGCATAGGTTGATTCTTTACTTCCCCTGCATTGATAGAAATCTATCTTTCAGTAAAAAAAATCCTGTTTATCTTCTGTGGTGGATATTAAATATATACTCCCATTTTACCTCACTGTGAATTTGCTACCAATGAGAGATAATTTTGAACTATGTAGGTCTCTTTTCCTACATTAAAATTCTGAATGCTTATTCAGAGCATACACTCTAATGAGAATGTGTCTCTTCATAACATTTTTTTATATAGTGACAGATGATGTTCATATTTCCAAAGCACCATCAGATGTAACAGCTTGGTTCCACACAATCATCTGTGGGATTTTGTTTCATTTCACATGAAACTGTGATAGCATATTGGGGGGAGGGAATTGTAAAAGCCTGATCAAATGTACAAGTGAAAAGCAAATATTTACTGAAGAAACACCTGAACATTATATGTAATAATTATATGCAACACTGCTTTCTATTGGCCGCCCCATGGATTACTGTTTCCACTTCCTATTTATTGCATTTCCATTTTATCTGGATCTGATGTAGGAGATTGAAAATAGAGCAGAAGAATATTTTCTCACCCTCCCCAGTTTAGTTCTTCCACAGCTTCCATACTGATCCTTTCTAGATGACTACATAAGATGTATTATTTCATTTCTGGAAAAAAATTGTAGTAACAAGAACTTATGGGAGAAGGAATAAAATAAATAGAAAAAAAAAAACTGTGAAATTCCTTTCTTGTTGTGAGGAAATTTAAGTGTTAGTATTGAAATATAATCTGCAACATCTTCAAATATTTGGTGCCAACTTTATGCAAACTAGGAATGCAGAAGAGAATCTGAATAACAAGACAGCAATACAGTAAAACTTCAGAAATAAAAGATAGATATGAGGGAATGGGCTTTAGGTCTAGTTCTGACTTCAAGCTGGATTTAACATGGTTCATCTCAAATTGCTCAGCTCATTCTGTCAACATTCAAGAAATGCCTGTTTCACTGACATTTCCTGTTGCTGTGATCTAACCCCAATAGAAATCAAATAGCAGGTGTTAGGAGTAACAGTGACCTTAAAAGCATACTGCTTAGATACACTGTTACTTATTAAGCTTTCATACATCTTCAACAAACTGTAAGAATAAGGCCTTCAAGAGCTTTAATGTTCTGAGGTTAGAATGAGCAAATTCCACTTCATGAAATCAGCATGACAGTTTTCATAAATTACCATCCAAATCAGCTCTACTTGGGTGTGGAACTCAGATGGACATGCCGTTCAACTGAGTAAACAAAGTACATTTTCTGGAGAGCTTGTGAGAGGACACTAACAAAAAGTAGAATTCCTGGTCTAAAAATATAATGAATACTGCTTTTATTGTATTTCTTTTAAGAGTCTTAATGTCTAAAACCAGCAAAGCATTTCTGTCAGTAATTTCTGGCTAGTTTTACTTCATTGACAAAGAAAAAATTGGTGATGGATACCTCAATACCTCAGTGGTATCCTCATTTATATATTTTTCCTTTTCTCAGTAATAATGAGTTAACTTTGTGTAAGAGCTCCACCAGGACTCTGTCTTACTGGTTTTCTACTTCAGCGAACTCAGATGACTCTCTTTGATTCTAGGAAATAATTTTGCCAGAGAATTGCATCTCTTAATTCCATTAAGACTGCAAGCTGAACAAGATGCAGATCATAGAATCACCAACAATGTCCCTTAAATACAACATCTATATGTTTACTGAACACCCCCAGCAATGATGACTTAACCATCTCCCTGAGCCGTGCCTGACCGCTCTTTTGGAGAAGAAATTTTTCCTAATATCCATTCCTTTCCAATATGAACTTCCCCTGGAGTGACTTGAGGCCATTCACTCTAGTCTTATCACTAAATGACCCCTTTCAGAAATGCAAGAAATTTTGTACTACAGAAAAATGCAAAAGGAGAGACTGCCTAAAATCAAAGAACACAGAACTAGGCAAGAGGCAAAATAATTGAGATTCAATGCCAGCAGTAAGAAGTCAGAGCTTAGAAGCACAAACAGCATGATTTTCATGTTCTCTCCCCAGAGGCTGTGGCTGGAACATCAAATTCTGACCGTGAACTGCTAGAATATGAACAAGATTTGTGCTGAACTGTGGGATGGCATGCCAGCACGTCCCAGGGGCTGCTGTGCAGTCAGCTGCCCTTTTAGCTGTTCTGCATTTCAACCTTCATTGCTACACAGTCCTACTTTTTAAAAACAGAAATTAAATTATTCTATTTACCATTTTTTTTAAATGTAGCAGAAGACTTTCTGCTTTGAGATAAAAGCAGGAAAAAAAAAAAAAAAATCAGTGGGGAATATTGTTACCTCAACATAAACAAATGCCAGAGCAGAGCAGAATTCAGGGTTCTGATGTGCACTTAAATCTTAGTGTAATCACTGGCAGTATCTGGCAGTGCTGGCAGCATCTGCAGGGCGGAAAAGGCAGCAAGTGCAATCATATGACCATGACATTGGCTTTGGTTGTGAGAATGAAAATATGGTTAATGGGCAGGACACAAGATCAAAGGGGAGTTATGTGGTAGAGTTCTCCTTACACAAGCCCAAGCCTCAGTCCTTGATCTCCAATGAGGTGAGGGGAATGTGCACTTATGTGTCTAGATGTGATGCCTTTCTGTCTGTATAGGAGTCATTTGCTTTCAAATGCATGAGAAAACATTGACTGTTGGAAGGGTTTATTACAGACATTCATTCTTGCCTGGTGAGTCAATTTCTAAGTCGCCAGCAGACCAGCAAGAAGGCATTTGGGTGTCACTAAAATGGGTTTTAAGTTAAAGAACTTGTAGTGACAGCTATTCTCTGTGATATTTGCAGTAGTGATATTTCACTGAATAGGAAATAAACAATATGCTTTGTAAATGGATGTATTTATCCCACATCTAAGATGATGGAATCAGATGAGCAAAAGAGGAATGGGACTTCCCTATGACCTGCTAGAGGGAAGAGATGCCATTCAGAGGGTTCTGGACAGGCTTGAGAGGTGGGTCCATGCCAACCTCATGAAGTTCAGCAAGGCCAAATAAAAGGTACTTCACCTGGGTCAGGGCAGTTCCAAGCACAAATACAAATGGGTGGAGAATAGCTTGAGAGCAGCAGCCCCGATGAGAAGGATTTGTGGATGTCACTTGATGAAAGAGTCAACATGAGCCAGTGAAGTGTGCTTGCAGGCCAGAAGGCCAACTAAATGCTGGGTTGCATCAAGAGAAACATGACCAGCAGGTCAAGGGAGGTGATTCTGCCCCTCTACTCCGCTCTCATGAGACCCCACCTGTAATACCACATCTAGCTGTGGAGTCCCAACACAAGAAGGATATTGAGCTATTGGAATGGATCCAGAGGACAGTCATGTAAATGCCTGGGGGGCTGGAGGACCTCCCTGTGTGGGCAGGCTGAGAGAGTAGGGTGTCTTCAGACCAGAGAAGACTTCAGGGGGACCTTACAGCAGCCTTCCAGTACCTGAAGGGGGCTTACGGAAAAGCTAGGAAAGTACTTTTCATAAGGAAATGTAGTAATAGGATGAGGGCAAATGGCTTTAAACTGGCAGAGGGTAGATTTAGACTAGAGATTACAGTGATTTTTTTTTTTTTTTTTTTTTTCCTCTCCTGTGAGGGCAGTAAGACACTGTAGCACATTGACCAGAGAGAGTTGTGGTTGCCACCACCCTGAACGTTAAGACTGGGCTGGATGCAGCTTTGAGTATCCTGGTCTAGGAGGAGGTATCCTTGCCTATAGCAGGAAGGTAAGAACTAAATAATCTTAAAGGCCTCTTCCAACCAAAACCATGACTTCTATGACTTACCTATCTCATACACCTGTTCTTTCTTTCAATCCATTATGTATGAAAGTTTCCCTCCTGACAAAAAAAAAAAAAACAAAAAAAAAAAAAAACAACAAAAAAAAAAAAACGTGTTCAGCTAACATTTGTGGATAAGTTTTCTCTCATGTAGAGAAGGACTCTGAAGAACTCCTTAGAGGCTTACACTATTCTAGCTTTATCCTGGGGACTCATTTGAGTAAATAATTATAGCTGAAGTATGTCATTTTACTTAGCATAATGAAGTATGTCATTTTACTTAGCATAAAGGAAGAAAAACAAAGAATCAAGATCGAGCTGCATGCATGTCTCACAAGAATGCTCATACACAACTGAAAGATTCATTAAGTTGATAAATATAGAAAGTATAACTTCAATAGTGCATGGATAGTCTAGAGGCCCACAGTCAAAGTATCTAATGACACTTCCCTGGAAACATTTTTATACTGTGGCCAGAAGTAAACCTAGAAGTTCTGCTATACTGTTTCTCTGGGTTCCAATGAGGCAGATAAGATTTTTATTTATTTATTTTAAGATTCACGGAGGAACTCTGTGCACTTGTCTACATTACATACTACACTAATCACAGAGGAGTATTCATCTGATAGAAAGCCATACATCATCATTCTCTACTCAGTAATGACTAATGACGAGGACCTGCTGCAGATTAATGCAAACCCACACAGCAAAGCAGGGCTCCTTGTCTTTGAGCTCGTATGTTGACTGCCAAAATCCTGCTCCTCCAGGCAGAGCTGGCCACTGCTACTCACCATTCAGTTTTCTGGCCATTCCAATGCATGTAAACCATTAGCAGGATGGTGAATTTTGGAAAGACAGTCCATGGCTAATTCTATGTATTTCTGGAGGTTTTTTGTTGTTTTTTTTTTTTTTTATACAGATTTATGTATGGTTTAGGATCCCAATTACTAATCTGCTCACCCAAGTATTTGCTGAGGTAACGTGACATTGGCTAAGATGGATGTGAAAAAGAAAAAATGCTGCATCAATTAACAGAAGACAGACAATAAGATTTAAGAAAAACCTCAGTCTGAGTTGATACAGCACATCTTTGAAGCACTGAATGAGTCAGTAACTTCATTAAGAAGGACAAGTAAGGTAGTAAAGATCAGTATTTCACCATTTCCCTTGGCTTCTCCTACTCAACAGAGCTCTGTCTGTTGCCTAGAGTCAGAACTGAAGTAAATAGTAGAGCAGAGATTAGAAACCTGTTTTTCCAGTTCCTAGAACATATTTACTTAATATATTCTGGAAGTATGCTTTACTCTGTCCACAAGACCTGAAGGTCTAAGGAATCAGTAAATCCAGAGAAAAGGTATCAAAGTAAAGGTTCAAAGTGGTGTGAATTAAGCAGCGTTTTTCACTGATTTAGATATATAATTTTCCTGCAAAGTGAAATCTGATTCTGAAAATCTTATGCAGTGTACTACCAAGAAAAACTCAGTCTTTGTATCATGTTTCTAAGAGTAAATGTCTTTAGAAATTTTAGAACAGGAATAATAAAAGTTTGATTTTTAATGAAATAGAAGTCTTCTCCGTATGTGATCTTTCTAAAAGTAAAGTGATTTGAACTTCCAAACATCTGCCTGAAAACACTATGTTCTGCCCTATTTATTCTGTCTTTAACAGCTGCTAACCTATTAAACTAGCTGCTAAGCTATTACACTAAGAACATTTTCTTTGTTAAAGGATGACACATGGGAGGTTTTAAATTATTCCTTATAACAGCATTCACTGAAGTAAATAGAATGGGCTGCAATCATATTTAGCATTGATCACCAATTCTGAAGATATTAAATGAAGTGAGTAACTTTGCATTATCTTAGTGAATGTATATAATAACAGAAATGCTGTTAAAACGTTACTGCATCAATTCTACTTATTTCATAGATTCAGTACTATTTTGAAAGCCACATAGCACATACTTAGAGTCAGTAATCCAGGAATATTTATTCATTAACATTTCTATTCTGGTGGTAGTTCAGTGAATGCTGCTTCTTACTCATTTAGTAGCCTAACAGCTGTCACAAAATATTGCCTTTTTTTTTTTTTTCTACATGCCAAATGATTTTTTCCTCCCTCCAAAACTATCATTATTGTTATTCCTATAGGAAATTACTTACAGCTTTAGAATATTTGAAATTTTAGAGCTTTTAATCCAACCTTCACAATCCAATGTCCTAGTGATCTACATATTTCAAACATGATTTATAAAGCAAATATATGCTATTCTTATCTGCAGGGAGAACGTGTTGTAATTCATTTTTATGCTTTTTTTTTTTTTTTTTTTTTTCCCTGACAACCTAAGCCTTGATTACTCAGTATAAATTCTAATTATTAGGGAAAGATGACAGATTCAGGATGGAGAACAGAAGGAAGAGGCCAAAAGCAAAAGGCTATTTCCAGGATAAAGAAGCCATCAAAATGCTAATAAGCCCTATTCCAAAAGGGTAATATTACTTCTTTGTTCAGCTTTATTTATAAACACACAGATCTGCAGCAATGGTTGCAGACTAAAAAGCTCTGTGTCCAAAATGCATGTTGTTCCAGAACCTACAGAGAATAAAAACCCTGCTCAGTTATAAAGTCTTCAGAACAAGCACTGGAATGAAAAATGACAAGACTCTCCAGAAATCCGGAATTTGATACGAAAGGCCTTCCTTGTACAGAGATTATTCTGAATCAACTAGACAGAAGATAACTGAACATTTGTTCTCACCTTGGTCTGGTGAGACTCTTCTGAAGGTAAGCAATAACTCAGCACCAGCCTTTACATTCTCCTAGAAGGAAAGAAAACCATCTGACTTATCTGATTACCTGATGAACAGGCTAGGTCATATTTTGAGAGAAGTGAAAATTCTACGCAAGTTCTTGACATATCATCACAGCATCTCAAAAATTACAAGGGAAGCGGGAGAAAAGATATTGAGTGGGAGATGAGGGGGGGGAAGGGAAGCCTACACAGGCACATATTTTTAAAAGAATGACTAATGACAAATGTTTTTTGCACACTTGTGTGCTAGGAAGTTTGGATAGGTGTTCTTAATAAGACAAGAAAAATTCAATATCCCCTTTGGGAAACATGTTTTTTTCCTCAAACGCTAAGGACTTTTAAATTTTTTTTTTTTATCATTTATTTTGGGATAGTTAACTGGAACATACAACCAAAACATTGAGAATAGGCTTAGGCATACAGGTTTACATATGCATTACATCAATCTTAGGTAAACAGCTTAAAGAATATTTGAGTCTCCTTGAAAGAAACAGAGACACTTAGTTGAAGTAAACTAAACATGCAGTAGACATCATTATGCTCTAAAGGCTAATTAACACAACAAAATATACAAGCAGATTATTGTTATAGTCAGAAAGATTAGCACAGTGGAAAGGCAATACAGAAGTGGAATAGCAAAAAAACAAACAAAAAAGAAATGCTCACCTGTCTCCAAGGATCCAGGCTCACAAGGAAAAACCCCACAAGGGAGGGACCTCTAATCAGAGATCCTTCCCTAGTGAGGGTCAGTCCTTTAATGGGGTCTAAGAGAGGTGCAGCTAAGCTCCACCCCTTCTGGTCACACATGTGAATTGCCTTCACCTGTGCTCCGAGGGCTGACTGGATCTTTTTCCCAGGTGATCAATCAGTGGTTCAGGCCATGACTCAACAGTTCCCATACAACTATAAACAAATAACCTGTTTATAACAGTGCTAGTTTGTGTTTGAAAAAGTGTCTGAGGGGGAAGAATGAGAGATTTAACTGCTTAAAGCAGCAGTCTGGGAGTGCTTCAAGAAGTTGATGTTAGCCATGGAAAAAAAACAAAAAGGTAAAGGAAACAATGAACAACAGTATTTTGACCTTACAAAAAATGCAAGGCTTATCAATACTTCTATCTCTTCCTTTAATTAAAGTCACTAGATCACATCATGTCTTAGGTATGCATAAGCACATACATCTCTTTTAATTGTCTTTATGTTCACCTGGTATTTCCTTTAAGAGACATTAAAACTAAATGGGTGAGTTTGATATGCGGTCCTCTATAGGTAAACAATGTTACGGCACAGAACAGGAAACCAGATGAAAATCTTGAAGACATGACAGAAAGAACTGCTAACTGTGTGTATGGCAACTGTTGAGTCACAGCCTGAACCACTGATTGAACACTTGGGCAAAGGACCCAGTCAGCCCTGGGAGCACAGGTGAAGGTAATTCAATTGTGTGACCAGAAGGGGTGGAATTTGGCTGCACCTCTCTTAGACCTCATTTAAGGCTGACTGCCAGTGGGGAAGGATCTCTGGTTGGAGATCCCTTTTTTGTGGAGTCTTTCCTATAAGACTAGATCCTTGGAGGTAGCTGAATACTTTTTCTTTATAGCACCATTCCATTTATGCTAGTCTCTTTGTTACTGCACACTTGTATTGTCCTTTCACCATGTTAATCTTTCTGACTGTAACACAGAGCTGCTGTACCTGCCTCTAGGTCCACATCAGGCCTGGTCTCATCTGCATCCACATGTCATGTCCTGATGCTGGCATGTTACAACACAGAAGAAATACCAGAAGTCTTTTGCATTCATTTCGCACCCCTGTATCCACATCAATCTCAGCCTTGGCCAAAATGAGGAATGCAGATGGGGATTCTGTAGAATTTTATGTAACTCTCACTGTTAGATTGCAGCTACACTGTTTGGCTTGCCCTGCAGAAGTAGTTCCTATGTTAGGACAAAAGGGGAAAACTGAAGTTCTGTCTCCAGGTGCTAATGTGCTATTATCAGAACCATTAGCAATATGGTTATTTCTAATGTGGCATGGTTTGTGTTTGTATGCTGCATGAAGTTCATTGAATCCATACATATACATCAGACTGTCTCAGAATAGTGTTTTGGGAAGACATGTTTATTTCACTCTAACATTCACATTTGTGAGGCTACATTGCCTATTATATTTTCTTCACAGTTATTAACTTCAGCCAGTGACAGTAGTAGATACAGAATTCGAACTGAAGTTCTATATTTCAGCAGCCTTCACTTGAAATAGACACAACTAAACTTTCTAGAATATTCTTGGTTGACATAAAAAAAATTAAGAAATTGTCCCCACTAAGCTCCAAATCAGATCACCCTTGAGCACTTCCAAATCAAATTCTGATTCAAAAAATAGAGTTAAAATTTCCAAATATCTATCCATACTATCCATCCTAATATCTACTTTATTCAGATTTAAAAATCACACACAAATAGAAATGTCATTTTTGAACAGTGGAAGTGGAAAGTGTGGAACACTTCTTTGTTCCACAAATTTACAGAGGGATTGTTTTCTGCATATTCCTCTCTGTGCTTTTACTGGTGATGCAGTTATTGCACAATGAAAGTTATCCTGAAGTGTTTGATTGCTGCTGCGGATCACATACTGGTGAATGGCAAATCAGTAGCTCACTTGCACACAACGGTGATTTTTCTTGTTTTTAATACAGAACACTCATTTAAATTAAAAATCTGTTTGTTTTTTTTTTTTTTTCCTAAATGTTAAATTAAAATCAAAAGCATGCCAAAAATACTTCCAATTTCTCTTAATGTTCCTGCTTGTTACTGTAGTATTATCAGTGACACCAATTTATAGTCCTATTTTCACCAGTAACAGACTCAGAAAACCAAAGAATTTAATTTTCATTTCACCAGCCTTGAATAGATAATCAAAGCTTCTACCTGTGTCAACTTTCAGAACACAGAACGAGAAAAGGTTGGCATGGTTCTTTTGAACGATCTACCAGGTAAACAAATACTAGAAAGCTATTTCTCCTGTTGTGGGCTCATACCAGTAGGGAATATTGTTGTCTGGATCTGCCACCTAGCTGGGATTTTCAGCAACTTCTCTTCTCTGCTTTTGCGCTCCTTTACATGAGGGTTATTCTAATGAGGGAAGTGAGAGGCAAATCAGATCAATGCAAAGAATTAAGTGAAGTAGTTGCTAATACTACTTGGAAGGAAAGGCCCAATAAGTGAAAAGCATAACTTTTCTAGAAAGTTACTAGAAAGTTTAGCCACAGTAAGAAGAAACCCTTAGGAGTATATGCATAGATACCTCTAGAGGAAAAGATATATTGAAATTCCATTTGCCCGAGGAAAAAAAGCAAATATCCCCAAATCAACAAACACACACGATTGTCTATGTCTAACCAAGAACCTGAACTTTGTTTCCATTCTCATCTTAAGTAGGTACAGAGCAGCTAGAGTGTCCAAGGTACTCTGGAACACACATTATTTGTCTCAGGGTTCTCACCTTGTTCTCAGTGCAGTCATAATATTGAGATTTTCCTTCAGCTTTATCTATAAGTGTGGGTATATTACTTCAGTGTATTGCTCTGCTATGAAGTGCTGACATACAAAGAGCAACACTTGCATGCTTTTGAGGTCCAGAAGTGTGGCAAACCCCAGGTCTTAATAAATTAAGACATATCAGGATGTCCTCCTGCCCATTTTCAGCAAACAACACATCTACCTTTAGTGGCCTTAAGCAAGCATGGGAAGACATTTCTGCCTCTTGCGAGGCATTCTGAAAGCTGCATTGCATTTGGCAGTTGAAAAAGAAGTCCCTGGCCTTAGGTGTCTGTGAATCTCTTTGACACACTTGCTGGGATACATTTCTGGTCCTGCCTCATCTCAAACCCGTCTTATTTTAACCTACAATGTAACAATGTTACATAGAGTTCGAAAGCCAAAGCAACAAAAAA
Source organism: Lagopus leucura (assembly GCF_019238085.1). Taxonomy (NCBI): domain Eukaryota; kingdom Metazoa; phylum Chordata; class Aves; order Galliformes; family Phasianidae; genus Lagopus; species Lagopus leucura. Next base: position 47,029,109 of record NW_024962264.1, read on the forward strand.
ATACTACATGAAAAATCAGTCTAGTTCAAGCGTATGTTTCCTTGAGGGGTTGTTCCCATCAACCTAATTTAATCTTGCCATTAACATTTCCACGAGACAGTTTTTCTTTACATCCCTTCTGCTGGAAGGTATCTGCGGAGGTAGCATTTTTATACTGCCTTTAACCTCTTTTCTTCCTCTTCTAAAAACCAAAAAAACACAACAACAACCAAGCAACTGCTTAAAAAAAAAAAAAAAAAAAAAACCTATTTAGATACATTTTTAACTATGGTAAGTAAGGAATTCTTTTGTATCGCTTTTGCTACAGATGTAAAGAGATTACTTTTTAGTGGTATAGATTTTGGTAATCTGCTAAAGTATGTATGTTCAGCTGTTCAGCTACTGCACTTTTACAATTGCAGCTTTGTAACTTCAATATTAATAACTTTCATAATTACTTAAAAATCTAATCTAGGCAGAGAAAACGAAAATTCAACATTCAATACTCAAAATGAATACAAAATGACCATATTTATTTCAGAGAACATGACTGCACTCAAACAACCAGCCACAGGAACATTATTACTTCAAAACATTTAAAACAGTGCTGTTTTTCCTATTTCCATCATATGTTGTGTACCTTCCTCCTGTAGTTTGCTTCTCAGTTATATGAGGAACAATGTCTATATGCAGGGACTGTCACACACAAATTTCTTACTTTGGCTTGCAATGAAAGATAGCAGCACCAACTCAAACCACCTTACATTCTCTAAAGAGTAAGAGCAATGAAATTGACTGCTCTTAAGTATTTACTTTTGTGCTTTGAGATGTGAAATACATGCTTTTCTTCAAACCACATATGTTGAGATTCTGGATGACTCTTTAACTTGAAAACTGTTCAGGCCAGAGAGTAGTAATTTAGGATCCTTGAAAAAAAGAGCAGATAAGGCTGACCACAAATATCTCTAGAGTGTAACAGTTCCTCTAACACCTTCATTTTATACACACTATAAAGAACAGACTTTCCCTCCTTACATGCAGAAGTCCTTCCCTGCTGTTATCCGAAGATATTTCTATAAATATCATTTCAGTCAGTTTAATGACATTCAGTTGATCTTTCTTAATAGTAAGCAGAGTAAGTTTTCTTACCCTTTCCCACACCTTCCTAATACCAGTAGCAGATTTACCATGTCTGTGAGAATGATTCTGGGGAGAAGGCAGTGAACCAATAATAAATAGAAAAAGTTGGGAGAGCCATGTAAGAGTTCTTATTCTCTTTGCTTGTTTGTTTTACATTAAAATCGACTGACAATTTGGGTAGACACAAACTGTTGAACAAGGTAAATCAAGGGTCATATCTCAGAAGTGATGATAGGGAAGATTTTGAAGTTTCTTCAACTTGATGGGCCACTGAAAGAGTAGGAATATGAAACCGCAGTTTCTTTTATCTCTGTAAAAATAAATAGAGATTGCACCTCAGACAAAAGACATGGATAGAACTGAACGTGATTTATATTCATAGGTTTTTATTGTGTCCCTGTAGATGTGTCAGTCACTCACTGATCCCTGTAAATTAAGTTTCAAAGAGCAGTTGGGCATGCAAATAAGATCTCTAAGGGGAGTTAGTAGCACAGCTTACAGATGGCACTAGGTGAAGCAAGAAAAAAGAAAAAAGTCACTTTTCAACTGCAGTATTTTCCATCTCTACATATGAAGATAATGTAGATTGTTGTGACTGAGAGCAGCATAAAATGGAGAAAAAACTCAATAAGCAACAACTAAAACCATGAAAGGAATAATACTCTGAATAGTTGTCATTTTGAGGTTTCCATGCAGCTGGATGATGTTTTCTTGCTTTTTTTGGGAACGTATTCAAGTTGCACTGTGTGTACTACAAAATTAATCTGAATGATCATATTAAAAGAACAAACTAAAATGCATTTATTGCTTTCTAAAGGTAAGCATTACAAATATACTGAAGCAGAATTGCTCTTCTGCATATCACAAAATATAGCTACCTTAAATTAGGCAACTGGAGCTGGTTTGAACATTACTGCTACTGTTAGCACCTGTATGCACTAAGAAGCTCTGATTCATCCAGACTGTATATAACAATGTTTTGTTAAATAACCCTGGTCAAGGAGACTGGTAATATTCAGAAGTGATGATGGGAAAGAGAAAGTGTTATGTCTAATCTGTGATGAACAATTCCCTGCCACCCTCACTCTGACTTTGCTGTTTTCAGGCTATTATTTCTAGGTAGGCCCAGACTACCACGAGGTTAACAAAAGAACTCACAAACTTCTGGATGAGGCACAGCAACACCCAGCATGCATTGTAAAAGCAAGAGCTTCACACAGCAATTACTCTAACAGACCTCATTACACAGCAAGTTGCTCTCTAAGGGTCCTTCATAATGCAGAATATTTGTATGCAGCACTCTTGATCAGAATGTGAAGGAACAGTGTAGAAATGTAGAATGAGATGTGTTGTACTCTGGTGCCTTGTGTCTGTCTCATAAAAAAATAGAAAGAATGAAATATGAAGAAGAGAACCACAATAAAGGTTCAATAATTGTACTGAAGCTTCCAACTAAATAATATGCAATTGGATCTACAATATGGTCTCTTCAGCAGATTAGTGTTAGTTAGCAATGCCTAAAGGAAAGATTATACTGAATGACCATGTACAGTGTTTCTAAATGCTACCTGAACTCAGCAATGAGAACACTTGTCAAGCAAGAAAAGAAGGCCAAACAGCAGCTATAAGACCTTTTTTTTAAGCATCTCACTTGTAATCAGTATTCATTAGTTTAAAAAAAAAAAATCATTAATGCTTTGGTACACACAGAACTTTGTAACTTTTTCCATTCTTGAACCATTCCAAGAACTTCACTAATAAAATGGTAGGATAAATGCACATTGAACTAGAAGTTGATTTAGTGCAGTGCTTTCTGTTCCTATTGTAAGGTCACAATTGGATTTTATTAGATACTAAGAATAAAGCTACTGGCATACTGTCATTGTTCTGTTCCTATTTAAACTTTCCAAGAAAAAATAAAAATTAGCATTTAAAATGCTGAGAAGAGTAAATTAGTAGGCACTAGAGATATTCACCTATTAGGACTCCAGACAGGTCAAGCCCTTCAGCTGTACTAGTTTACTCTAGATTACACTGGTAAGTGCATTACTGATGTATCATGCAGTGGGGATTTTTTCAGACAAGTTTATTGATGTCAGCAGCTGACTGGTGTGCAGTAAAATTGGATTCTAAGGATGGAGCACTGAATCATTAGCAGCAGAATATTGGATCAATCCTAAAATCATTCCAGAAGAAATCTCTGTGCAACACATCAGTACAACCCCATAGAAAGAGATGATTACACACCATTGCTGAATCTTCCCCTGACTTAAGGAGCTTTGAATTTGCTTTTTCTTTTAAGAATGTGCTGATTTAAGTCAGGCTTGAAGTTTCTACTGCATCCTTATGCTATTCCACTGATTTAAAATACAGGAATAACACTAAATAGCATTCTCTTATTTTCTATACTAGAAGTCTTTTCCTCTATAATAGAAAGGTGAAGCCATAGTTTATAGCTATTTGTAGCAGTAAATAAAAACCTCTTACCAGTCTTCCCAAAGCAGGAGTCTGGAGGATTAAGATCAATCAGACCATTGGTCTCAGTAACAGCACCACCCCGAGCTGTTCTACAGGTCTACAAAGGTCTACAAAGTAGACAAAAGAAGAGAAGACAACAAAGCTGACTTTTCCTAATTCTCAAGAGAATGAACAAATAAAAAGAGAGCTTTTGCTAGAGAAATGCGAGTCAGTAATTGGGTGACTCTCAGCACAAAAATAACTGTTAGTCTCTTAGGTAGAAGTGTGCACAGTGTGCATCTAGCTACTGACATGTATTGCACTGCTGGATGTAAAGTCATGGAAACAGTTATCCTCCTAGGAAGTTTAACATTGATCATTTCACTTAGTGAAATGTAACTGTGATTTCCTGTCTGCTCTTCAGTCAGTATAATATTCTTAGTCTTAATGTTGGATTTTTAAAATAACTTTTTAACAGAAATATTATATGTAACTGAAGTGCATGCAGCAGAAGGAAGACAAGTTTTATACAATGCATTCTGCATGCATTAATCACTTCTAGAAAAATGTATTCTTAACTCCTTAATGTAGAAGTTAAGCAAGACAAGTGGAAAGGAAGACTTCTTAGAGGATGTAGTACATATTCTTTTTGGTAAATGTCAGTGGTCTGAACGTTTCACATTTTTTGTCCAATCCTCTGATTCTCCAGTATCTATGGATACTTTAAGTTTTCAGATTTTGATGATGATTGTTTTATTTCTACTGATACACCAGACATAATTTGTTTATTTCTAAACATCAAACATTTCAGTGCATTTTCTGTTAGTAACGAATTTAAAAAAAAAAAAAAAAAAAAAAGGCAAAGTCTTCCACTAGGAATCACAATTGTCTAAGCTTCAGATCAGGACGCGATGAAGAGGCACTCTTTCATACATTGTTGTAAAAATAAAATAGTTGTCCCACTTTTCCAGTACTCTACCATGGCCATCTTCATATTCACTGCTAGTGAACTGAAAAGGCCTTGAAATTGGTTCTACTTCTCCTTGACTGTGCAGATGAGTTATTTGTTCTTATCTAAACATCACCCATTGCTTTCCCTAGCTTTACAGCTATATTGAATCATCTCCTATACCATGCTTTCATCAACATTAAAGAAATTGAAATACTTTGGGGGATCAAACTTACTTGTACCAATGCTTGGATTTGCAAAGGTTACAAAGACAACTGTGCCATCTATTTGGTACTCCTAAAAAAAAAAAATTATGGCAGGGAGGGATGCTAAGGATACTTTTTTTTTTTTTTTTTTTTGGCTTTGACTTACCTTTATTAACTTCACCAATTTGAAAGGAAGAAAAAAACATCAGGCCTCTTCACCAAAAGGTCAGGAGCAGTATTTTTCTCTTATCCTTTATAACAGATCTTCAACTTTGTTCTTTAACCATACCTCTCTAAAAGAAATGTTGCAACAATCAAGAGAAGTTCTCCAAAAAAGAAAAGAAATGAATGGGTATAGTCAGAAGAGAATCATTTAATCACTTCATTCCCGAGGCAAAAGTTACCTCCCTGTGGGACATCCTTTCACCTATTTTTTCCACTTCATATAGAACTTTTTAAACACGAAACTCTAGGTTGAAATCCTGTATGTCCTACTTTTTTTTTCCCATAGTTTTGGAGCAGTTTCTGTCTCTATCCTATACAGTTTTTCCTAGTTGGGTAATGGGCCTGGTCAGAAAATTACCCCAAATGGTTAATGAACACTGGAGGTATAGCATGTATTTAATATTCTCAACATGCAGCTAGCAGAGAAATAAGAAAAGAAAGCTGTTTTTTTTTTTTTTCCTCTTATGCAGAAGGAAGAAAAAAACTTTTATCACTGAGACTGAAAGACTGAAATCTGTTTTGTCTAGAGAAGGGAGAACAGAGAGGAAACATCACAGTGGTCTTCAAAAACAATAAAGGATTCTGCCAAGACAAAAGGAATCCTTGATACCATGACCTCTGTGTAATGAGCAAAAGAAAATATATTAAATTACACAAAGTGAAAATTTGGGTTAGACACCAGACCAGACTTTTCAATAGCAAGGATAAATGAGCACTGAAGGAGACTATGAAATATTCATCAGAGAAGGTTTTAAACAATGGACTAGATAATAATCAGCCTGGAGTGGTAGGGCTACATATGATGCACAGTGATAGACTAAATGGTCTCTTAGAGTCTCTTCCACTTTTTAATGACTTTGTGATTCTACACGCCCCGGATTATTTCCTGGAAGGGAAAAAGGGAAACAAAAAACCCAAATAATGTAATCTATAACTTATTAAAAAAAAAATACACTGCTTTTTTTTTTTTTTTTTTTTTTTTTTTTTTACTCCTGATCAATGGCACAAGTGGGAAACCCCAATATGTGTTTTGTACCTGGAGGTAAATATTGTAGAATTACAAGTACCTTTCCTTCTGTCACTCATCTGCATTTTTTTTGATGTGAAAACTTATCTCTATGTTCTCCAGAATATCTTTTATCTGCACATGGTCCAGTTCTGTCCTTGGTATGGAACACAAGGTAAGCAATGGCAACAGAGTGATCAACAACGTAGCTGCTTAATTAATGAGTATGTGAATGATTTACATTCTCATTATGCATCTGCTCTTATTACTGCATAGTTTCAGTGACATCAGAAGATAAAGGACAGCACTTTTCTATGACAAAATAAGAAAAGAATTTCCTTGAAACAGAAAAGGATTTCATGTTGGGTTGATATGATTTCATGTTGGGTTGCTGCTTTCTAAAGGAATCCTTGTCATATTACAAGTTACGTAATTAGCACTAGCAGCAAAAAACAGTGGGCTAAAAAAGCACTCTCAAAGAGAGCTCTATAGCTTCTGTACATTGAATTTGCAGAAAGAGTTCAGAGAGAAATAAATAAATAGGCAGAAAAATATTTAGAGAGAACACAAACTAGTAGGTTAACAAGAACAACCTCTGTTATTATAGTCACAGCTCTTGAGAACCGCAGAGCACAGCTCTAATATCTTATTTTTTTCCTCCTTGGCCAGAGTTGCTTGCAAACCAAAAAGTTGGCATTCAGAAGCTAAGTCTCCTACATGTTCTTTTTGCTGAACACACATCTGTTTGTGTACTCTTGCATCACTGATGGACACTTGACTGGCATTCACATAGACAGGAAAAGCACAAATGGCCACTTCAGATTTGGCACAAAGGAGATTATTTCTGATAAAGGTGGTATTGTTTTACCCAACTGTAGAAAGCTGGATATCACTGAGAGACAGTCTCAGAACACGTGTTACTGAGAGGCAGATGTATTTAGGCACAGTTGCTCAAGTTCTGGTTAACATCTTAAGTTGCTTTGTGCAGACCATTTATGTCTGCATGAACTTGCCATGAGGAAACCTGTATGTAGTTTCACAGAGGTTCTCAGGTCTGTGAAAACAAAGTTGGTTTGTTTTTTTTAAATACTACTTTTCTTTTAAACTTCAGAAACACTCTTAGAACAGTATGAGCACCACTATTTCAGCCAACATGTGTGCCATAGTAATATCTTGGTGACTGGCAACCTGTTGAAAATGACAACCTGACAGATGGCAGGACAAACCCTTCCACTGTAGTTCTTTACATAATCACAAGTTCCACATCTGACACCAGAAAATGTTCAACTCATGTACAAAAAAACCCACATGCTCTATGAAGCTTTCAGTCTCCAAAAGATATGACAAAGGTCTCAGCTATTTGAAAAAAAATGATGCACCCTTCAAGGATTTAACAAAACTTCTCCAATATGATATACTTTACATGGCATATTTCTATCTTAAGAACTAGACAGAAACAAAGTCAAAGGATGTTAAGAAAGAAAACATATTTCAAGGAGAAATTATCAAAAAAATTCTTTCTGTACAACTGCCTGGAAACAGCAGCTTCTTAGTACGTAAGACTACAAGAGAGAAGAAGGTTTCTCACTGAAAGGCCACCTTTACTTTCTTTTTTCATATTTTCTTTTTTATTTTCAGTCCACACTACTTTCCTGCAGAATTGACTAGCATCATCTTCTCAACTGTCTGACACTTTGTCAGGAATGCTTCCCATCTGTAGATAAGTTTGCAAGCCAGCAAATTCCATTTTTCATTAGAGCAAAGAACAACTTTCCTGCAACAAACCAAAGATCTATCTAGCCCAGCATGTTGTCTTCACAGTCATAGAATGGCCTGGGTTCAAAAGGATCGTCTAGTTTCAATCCCCCTGCTATGTGCAGTCACCAACCACTAGATCAGACTGCCCCAGAGCCACATCCAGCCTGGCCTTGAATGCCTCCAGGGTCGGGGTATCCACAACCTCTCTGAGCAAACTGTTCCAGCACATCACCGCCCTGAGTGAAAATCTTCCTCTTTTTATCTAACCAAATCTCCAACCTTAGTTTAAAACCTCCCCTCCTTACCCTATTGCTATCAACTCACATAAGCAGTTGTTCCCCCTCTGATTTATATTCTCCCTTAAAGTACTGGAAGGCCATAATGAGGTCTCCTGAAATCCTTTTCCATAGGGCTACTCTCAAGGAAATCTTTCCCCAGTCTGTGTAAATACCTGGGATTGCCTCAAGTCTTTCACTTGGCCCTGCTGAACCTCATTAGGTTCACATGGGTCCACCTCTCCAGCCTGTCCAGGTCCCTTTGGATGGCTTCCCTTCTCCCCATTGTATCAGCTGCACTGCTCAGCTTAGTGCCACCTGCCAACTTTCTGAGGGGACACCCAATTCCATCATCTGTCACTGATAAGCATGCTGAAGAGAACCCAGTAGGGCAGGTACTGCATATGAGAAAGCGGAAGAACAGCAGGATAATTTTTTACTATTTCCACAACAGAAAAAACAGTACTTTGTACTTGCATTAAAGAGATTCATTTGGATACTTCCTCCATCACATGGTTCAGTTGCTTTTGGAAACCTATACATAGACTATAAGACAAAGCACAGCTCTTAAGCCCTTGTCATCTCACTGAATAGGTCCCTTATGGAGAATATCCCTCATTTAACTCCATCTCCCCTTTCCTGAGATTCTCTGTGCTAGGTCTTGAAGTTTTCCAGACTTTCCCTGTTCCCTCTATACCCGTATGCATAACAAGTTTCATACAGTTTTTGAGCATATATAAATCCACTAAAAAGCATTGCTTGGCTACAGGATGGCTGAAGAGGACAAAGGCTATAGAGTATGAACAGCCAGAATTTCCAAAAAGCAGTTTATGAAGAAAAAAGTTGGACTGGAGAACAAAATCCTTTGTGAAAGGACTAATTCCTACGTACAGAAATAGAACAGGGGGATTTGACTACCTCAGCAGCCCATGAGAGACATCTTAACTTGAGCTACTGGGAAGGAAGCTTTCGGATGGAAAAGGAATTTAGCATTGTGTGCCATCTGTTTTGGAATTGGAAACAGCTGAAAAGATGAAAATAACTGTCCCTTATTCTTCATTAGAACAGTTGATGCATCTTCAAAACTACCAGAAAAGGCCTTCATTTAGCATAAGAGGTTTTCTGTATGTAAGAAGTTATATGATTCTTAGTATTCTCTTACCATAGGTCAGTGAATCAGTTAAGAGATGACTCTTTCCATCCATTTCTATCTTCTAAAGTCACTTGTTTATGGATTCATGCCTTGCCTAAATTGAAATCAGCAGGAACATCTACTCCTAGACATATTCTGGCTGTGTTAGTTGCCAACAGCAATTACAAAAACTCATGGGGAACATTGGCTGCAAGTTACTGAAACAGATGTCAGTTGTAGCAACACAGGCATGAGACTGAATATCTGAACACAAGGAGCCCTACGCGCCATACGTAAGTTACAACAGCTGAAGCCACAAACTAGACCAACAGCTAAAAATCACACTTTGTAACCATCATTCATATTCAGAACACTCCCTACATTTATTTACCTTGTGGAATCGTATGTTTCAGTACGAAAATGAGTTTTTATTTCCTCTGCTGGAAACCCTACCAGAGGTAGGTAAAACAGAGAGGTAGATGTGACAATAAGCAATTAGACATACAGGCTCACTCCTGCCACAGGAGGGCAGTCATTTTAGCAACAAAGCTAATAAAATGTTGACATCAGTCATAAAAGCAGTTTTTCACTTTTTGGATCTATTATTTTAAAGCACACAGCAAGAAACATTTCTACAAGTTTTGTGTTTTCATCACTCACAAATATGCACCCTTTGAAATTCAAATATTGGAAAATAGGAAAACATTTTGAAAACTGCTGAATACATTAATCCACAAAGACAAGACTATCTTATTTTAAGATCTGATAGGAATGTACCCCATTTTGCTTCTATTCACAGTTCTACTGCCACAAGCCCAGTCTTCAGGCCTTGTAAGGTAAAAGCGCTGACGTGAGAACAGGATCAACATAAAGTATTTTAACACTGTTTTGTATGCAGTAGAAGTCAAACTTTGTACCTAAAACTCTTCAGATACTTTACAAGTCTGCAGGTCATCCAAACCCTCTGAGTATGTCCTCTGATCCCGATGTGCCCCTCAGAGAAAGCTGTGGGAGGTAACACGCAGCCTGCTTTCTGTATTATCAAAACATCCCGAAAGAGTGCTAGAGCAACCTGAAGATACTACTCTGGGTATTATCAGACAAACTGCCAAGCATAGGCAAACCTGAAACTTCTGAAGAGTTCAGCACAAAGCATAAGTTCTCCACTAACAAGAAAATCACTGACGAAATATGGCATAAACAAAGTGGGCCACAGTCATACACATTGCCTAACATGATGAAAATAACCTGATTTTAAGGAGGCTGAAATGACAATCAGCATCAGTATGGCAGCTCCAAAAAAACTGGGAGCTGTTTTATGTGGAGTTTGAGAAATTAATTGCTGAAAACTACCTTCAGCAGTTGCCTAAGCAGTTCAAACTGACATCAGGAAAGGTTCTATCCTTCCTAACAGAGGACCTCAAGCATGGTAAAGCCACATAAGAGCAAAAGAATGAAAGGAATGTGAAATGAAGATGAGTATGCTCTTCAAGCATGACACAATGATAACGGAGAGATATACACATATATTCCATACAGCCTTAACCAAAGATTTGTGACATACCATAACTCCCTGTTTGTGAGAGTTGTTTGGATGTGACCAAATCACTTTCTTCTCACATCCACAGACAGATAGATCTTTTCTCCAGGGACTGAGTGCTCAGCAAACAGTAGCATTTGCCTGCATCACCTGCTTCTCCTAGCTAGCGACTGTGATTTGACTGCCTACACTGCTAGAAGATACAGATGTTGGAGTGATGGATTATTTCCACATGCTATGCCTACTGTAGTCGCTCCTGACATAGCTTCAAGCCTCTCTGATTGCCCACTAAAAATAATATTTAAAGTAAAAAGATCGTGTAAACCATACATTTATTATCCTTCCCAAAACTGCACTATCCTTAAGGTGAATTAAAATTTGCACTTTTTCATCTTCTGTCTTCTGGGACAATGCTATCTGAGCTGTTAATATGAATACATGCTATGGGCTTTGATATAAATTGGTTACATTCTATGTATTTTTAGATCTTCAAAAAATAATACATATTTGGAAAGCCTGGCTTTACAAGGACTTTGTTAAAGAAATAAAGGATGCAGTACCAAAGAGTCAGGGTCAATTCTGGCCTCAGGTATTTCCACTTATCTGCTTGCAGATCAGCATCCCTTCAGCTTGAGAGGTAGCAACAGAAATCAGATAAGTCAATCAAATATGCTAAAACTGTTCATTATAATAAAATACCTTCTGGAGGGTTTGTCACCCAAATATCCTCTCTTACCCCATGGGCTTCTTCAGCTTGGAAAAGAAGGCTGCAGGAAGAAATCACCACAGCCTCCTAATATTTAAATGTTGCTTGATTGTTTCCATGAGGGAAATAAACTTTTTACATGGGTAGATATTGGTATGACAAGGGTGAATATTATTAAACTAAATGAAGGGAAATATATAGATTAGATGTCAGAGGAATTTTCTTACTGAGTGATGAGGTGGTGAAACAGGTTGCCCACAGAGGATGCCCTGTCTCTAGAGGTGTTTAAGGCCAGGTTGGATGGGGCCCGGGCAATCTGATCTAGCACTCAATCTAGCAGTTGGCAATCCTACCTGTGGCAGGGGCTTAGAACTTGGTGATCCTTGAGGTCCTTTCCTACCCAAGTCATTCTATGATGTTTCATCACATGATCAGTAAAAAACAGACAGGCTACAGTATGTTTATGACATACAAATAAATTTCTTCAGCACTTTCCTAACATTGCATACATAACAATTCATACCTCTCAAAATTCCAAATAATGCAAACCAACTCATGAGAGCAATCGTACCTTTTAGACATTACAATCTGATGGATGTTTTGACTGGCTTCAGTTTGGGAATAAGAAGAATAGAATCTACCCCAGGCACATGGCTGAATTTCCAAAGGAGACATCCTGATCCTCATACCAGAATAAGTAGCCCGGAGGGGAGGGAAGATTATGCATTTAAAGAGAAAAGTTCACAGTCAGGGCTCAGCTATAGACTGCTGTTTTGTCTCTAGAATTGAAGAAGTAGGCATGTACACAACCACAGATGTATGTAAACATACAGTCAGCAGAGAACAGCTCAGCCTCAGGGGACAAACAGTCCCCAGTGTCTGGAGAAATTAAAAAAGAATTCTCCTGGGAGAAGAATTTGCTTCAGTTTCCTCTGTTTTCACAGTTTATCTTTAACATCCCCAGGTGGAACAAAAGCCCTTATCTTCTCTTTCAGGAAAATATTGACCTAGGTAGTTCAGAAACTGCAGGAAAATCTTTTTCTAAGGTACACTTGACAATGGGTTGTAAATCTAGGTGCTGAGTGGATTCAGAAAGCTTCTGGTTAGGATTATGTTGCAGTAAATACCAAGTTAATTCAGATAAATGCCCACCAGTAGTTTGCTGCAAACTAGGTGCAAACATACGTCCATGCTACTGCTTCAGTCTGGCCTGACTGAATGATCAATACCACAAAGGATACCGTTAGAATTAAAAAAAAAAAATAAAATACTACACATTAGAAGAAATTAGCTACATATGTCATATATGGATTTCATTCTTCCACTCGATAATATCTTGCTTTATAACTATTTAGGTTTTATTATATAGCGTTTTATAAATACCATTGAGTTTTTCTGTTATTTGTTTTTGAGTGGAGTAGACGTCTGGTGATTACTACTCTGTACCAACTGCTTAAGGAAAGAAACAAGTAGCACATAAAAACTTTTAAGAACAGCGGATGCTTAACATTGAGTATTTCAGGAACTAATTATCTATGGCTCTGAATGCAGAGTTAAAAAGGCCATAAAAAAAAAAACTGGGAAGGTCCCAGCGGTTTGGAGAGAGTGGAGCAGCCTCGGCTGCTCCGTGTGACCATGGCGCCCCCTGCCGGAAGTGAGAAGCACAGCACCTCCCGCACAGCAGCAGCCTTCTGACGATTACAGCATCTTCAGAAAAAAATATTAAAAACCACACCGAACTACCAAAAAAACTAGAACAAAAAAAAAAAAAAAAAAAGAAATCCAAGGATAACATTAGAAAGGATTATTAATGAGGACAAACTGTAATAAACCTGAACTACATTTCTTTAAGCTGTTCTAAAATTTTAGTTAAAGAAAGTTAACAAAAAAGAAAGACAAATATAAATACACATAAGGAAAAAAGTGGAGCATAACATTCTTGTCTCTACAAGCATTGATCAAAGACACTGAAACATGATTTTCTAGCTTTCTTCTATTATATGCCTGTGCTCCTCACATGACTAGAAGGGGTGGACTCAGGGTGGAGCCACCCTGGGCTCATATAAGAGCCAGCTACAACCAGCACAGCATCTCCTGGATCTGGGCTCCTTTCTGTAAAGGAGTGCTGTCTGTAGCTAGGTGATGTCCTCCATCAGCTGGGTGAGTTCAGCTCTTCTTTCTGTATGTGACTGTGGGCCTGTCTGCAAATACTTTATCTGGCATTACTAAAGATCTGTCAGAAGTAATTCTGCTTCCTTGCAAGTAGAATGCCTGTGGTATAGTGTCACAGTCAGCTATAGAATCATGCACTTATGCCTATGTGGCAGCTGATACTTCTAACAATAAGTTAGACCTGATGACTTTCAAGGTGAGGCTGGATGAGGCTCTGGGCAACCTGATCTAGTTGTGGTGTCCCTATTCATTGCAGGGGAGTTGGGCTAGATGGCCATCAGAGGTCCCTTCTAGCTGTAGGGGTTCTATGATTCTAAATGGTTAAGAGCAAGTGCCACTCTTCATAATCTAGTGAACTTTTGAGAAAAGTGTTATAGGAAGAAAAGGCGTGAAAGAAATCAGGTCAGTAACAAGTAATGATATTTTAAAGTTAAACTTCAAAAATCTGTATTTTATTTTAAATTACAGATTTCATCTATCCTTTTGTCTCTATGTGTATCTGCAAGATCCAAAGACTACACTAACGCTTATTTCTGTTGTAAGGTGGCAAATACATCTTCTAAGCTTTGAGCAAATTGTTACTCATTCTTTCTATGTACTTTCATGCAAGTAAATGACCAGCAGACATGCTGCTCTCATACACGTGGGTTGTGATTTCAAGTTTCTCCCGGCTTCCATCAACTCCCCTCAGTTTAATCACGGGGGTTTATGGGAGCTCTAAGGAAACGCCTCTCCCCAAGGCCCCACCGCAACCTAGGAGGAAACGCTGAGCCTCCAAGCGCCGAGCAGAGCCCCGCACCTACGGGAAGCCCCTCCACGTTCCCCTACTGCGCCCTCCAGAGGCCGCTGCCCCCGCGCATGCGCGGAGCCGCCCGCAGCACGGCGACGTCCGCTCCTCGCCAGGTGCTTCCGGATCGCGTCCGTGCGGGGCGGCGGCTCGGCGGCTGCTGCGGGCGCTCGGCGGTGCTGAGGGGTCTGCCGGGGGTGAGCGGTTCGGCGGTAGGGTGGGTCCCGGGGCGTGGCGGTACCCGCAGGCCCCACGGGGAGGGGGAGGCCGCGGGGGCCGCGCCGGGTCTGCGGAGTGGGGCGGTTCGCCTTTGGCTTCTTCCTGTCTCCAAGTGCGGCCACCGCAGCCTGGAGAAAGCACCGTCGCCCGTCCGCGGGTCGCTCGTCAGTCCCTTAGCATTGCGGTGCCTTCTGGGTACGCACGGGGATGTAGCGCGGTCTGGCTCAAGTGCCTCCGCCTCGCCGGCAGCTCGTTATCTTTCTCTGCCAAACAGCCGTGGCGAACTGTTTTGTTTGAATGCGGGCGGCTGCCACGTGCTGTATCCGCCAAGCATGTAGCTTTAGGTATTCTGTTAGTATGGCTGTACTTAAAGACTCTAAAGAATTAATTACTCCAGTTTGTTTCATGTTGGGTTGTAAAGAAAAATCTTACCTCACTTATGTATTTCCATGACATGTTGAGATTTTAAGTCTGCAACACGTGTATTTTTTGTTTCTGAAGTTAATAGCCTTCCTGAAGTATTCTTAGAATAGAAGCAAAAGGAACTTTATTTCCAGTTTTCTCTCTGAATAGGGGAGCGTGGGGTTATTCTGGGTCTTAGTTTCGAAATCTTTGACACTCAGCTGGCTGCAGAAAACAAGATCTAATCTTAGTGTTTATTCTGCTTGAAGGACAAAGCAAACATACTTCTCATTTCTAACAATTACTAATTGGGAAGACTGATGTTCAAGATAGCTCACTTCCATTTTGTCTGAGCTTTATGGGTTTCATATTAAGATACTTACTAAAACTCTCATTTTAATTATTAATTTAACAGGAATGTATCATGTGGATTCTGTGACTTGTTTCTTGATTGTCTGACAGTCCAGTTTGAAATAGAACCGCAAAATTGCAGCATGTTTATGCAATGAAAATAACTCCTATACTGATTAAGTATATTACTAAATAATAAAAGGTGAACCTTACTGCTTTGAGTTTTACAGCTATTGATGTGATACTTACATTAAAAAAAATAATTGTTTTCTCCAGGTTTATTTTATTGTACAAGCTCTTTGCTGCCATAATGAGGCTTGTCATTCTTGAAGACTATGATCAGGCAAGTGAATGGGCAGCCAAATACATCTGCAATCGTATTATCCAGTTCAAGCCCACTCAAGGGAGGTACTTCACACTCGGCCTACCGACAGGCAAGTTTTATTCAAAGCCTAATAAGTGACTAAACCTAAACTGTGTTTACATCATTGCTAACAAATGCCGTATTTAAAATACTGCATTTGCTGAATATACTTCTGGTAATGCTTGAATGTATTTCTCTTGTAGCGTGAAGATGTTAATCTGCTTTGAAAAGATTTGAGAAACTGGAAAGTAGATGGGGAAATAACAAATTTCTTTTAATTATATTGAAAAGCATTTTAGTAACATCTGCTTATAAAGAGATTTAAATATACTGAAAATGTGTGTGGATATATAGTATAGTAGAAAAACTTTGTTTAACAGGAAGTACACCTTTGGGATGCTACAAAAAGCTGATAGAATATCACAAGAATGGAGATCTCTCTTTCAAATATGTGAAGACTTTCAACATGGATGAATACGTAGGTAAGCTTTAGTGCTTATTTTTGAAAATGCAGCGTATACTTATTTTTTTTTTTTTCCCTTATTAACTGTTAAAGTGTTTTAACAAAGCACAAGATTACTAGAAATTCTTGAGATTCTGTTAGACTAATGTACCTGGAAGTGTCTTAAGCATATGTTTCTTTCTAGCCATTAGAATGCGAGTAATTAATTAGAGTGAATCCTTGGCTAAATTAAGTGCTTGAAAACTGTTATGTAGCATTTTGACTACATTTGTTGAAGACTTTTCATATATTTGTAGTGATATTTTGTATCACTAAGAGTATATAGAGAATGTAAACATGTATGGCAACAGAAGTCTTCTCAGTATGAGTACTGCTTTGTCTGACTTCATACTACTCAAGAAAGATTTGTATTAGATTTAAAGCTGAGTAAGTCTTTTAATATGTGAATTTGCATCTTAAATGATTTCAGGACTTCCCAGAAATCATCCAGAGAGTTATCATTCATATATGTGGAATAACTTCTTTAAACATATTGACATAGATCCAAATAATGCTCATATTCTTGATGGGAACGCTCCAGACTTACAGGTGGAATGTGATGCATTTGAAAAGAAAATTGAAGAAGCAGGAGGGATTGATCTGTTTGTTGGAGGTATGAGAAAATGCTTTATGGTTAGTTATGATTGAAATAAATATAATGACTCTTCAGTTGTGATTTTCAGAACATAGTTAAAATCACTTTTTTCTGTTATAGTCTAAGAAAGTTCTGTGGCTAACAAAGAATTGGTACAAATACCAGAACAGAATGCTTGGTGTCCAAATTTCTAATGATAATGTAGTTTAAGTTTTGAATGCTTTTTTTTTTTTTTTTTTTTTTGTTTGCGTGTTGAAATGGGGAACCAAGACAAAAGAATGAATCATAAATTTTTCTTTTTATTCTTTTGCAATGTTTGAGGATATTTGTTGACTCGCAGGTCTGGAATGATTTGCTTTCTTTAACTTTGAAAAGGCATTGGTCCAGATGGCCACATTGCATTCAATGAACCCGGATCGAGTTTGTCTTCAAGAACAAGATTAAAGACTTTAGCAATGGACACCATTTTGGCAAATGCTAAATACTTTGATGGAGACTTATCTAAAGTACCAACTATGGCGCTAACGGTTGGTGTGGGTACAGTGATGGATGCTAGAGAAGTAAGAACTTATTCAGTTCTAGTTGCATGTATCTGTTTTCAAGACTAGTTTGTGGTGTTATGGGGACTGAAAGTAAAAAGGCTTCTGTTTTGCAGGTGATGATTCTTATAACAGGTGCACATAAAGCTTTTGCATTATACAAAGCTATTGAAGAAGGTGTCAATCATATGTGGACAGTTTCTGCTTTCCAGCAGCACCCTCGTACTATCTTTGTGTGCGATGAAGATGCTACTTTAGAACTAAGAGTTAAAACTGTGAAGTACTTCAAAGGTGAGCACTGAATCAGAAGTTACCTCTATTTAAAAATAACAACTATATGAAGTCTCCTGGCACATCATATAGCTAACATATATTCAGGATACTAAATGTTAACTTCTACATTGTGAGTGGGAAAGTGCTGGAAGATGTAACTTGTGTTCCTTGCATACAAAAATACAGTGTCATTTGATAAATACTTTATTCAAAAGAGATCTTTTTTTTCAAGTATTTACTTCCCATTTGAAATGATAATATATAAACTTGCAATTATAACAAATTTTATTTCAATCCTGGTATATTTCATGCTGATTTTATCTTATTATATACTGTCAGTAAGCTTCAACTATGTGAGGCAGACTTGGATGTGAACGGAGGACACTCTTCATAAAGTGCAATGGCAATCTGTTTAGACTTTAATGCATTGCACAAACTATGCTTTTCAGATTTGTAGTAGGTATATTGAGGCAAGCTTTGAGTTTGGATTTCTTATAGTAACTTAGTGTTTCTGGATGTTAATTATATTTAACTAAGACTGTAGAAGCTCAGCAAAATAGTTTTCTCCCAGCTGTATTAGTACAGAACATGTGGTTGTATTTATTAGCCACCTTTCTTACTGTGTGAATTTTTGTAGTAGTTGAGGCATGTAGCAGCAAGGCTGGCATTAATGATATAATGCTCTAAAAATAGTCTGTAGATAATAGTAAAGTCTGGTGTTAATGTGACTTTATACTGATTTCATTTATAATTCTCACTTTAGATTTTTTCAGTATGTTCTTTGGTACATATCAGGGAGAGGGGGCACTCTTCACACATATCACACTGCTAGATAGTACTTAGCATTGTCAAAGATAAACCTCTTAAACTGCATGGATGGGTGCTAAACACTATCCTGTATCCAAATAAACAAAAGCTCTGCTTAGGGAGTATACAAACTACTCTAATAAAAATATTAGGTATGAATGACACTGATAGTGAACATATCTCCACAGAAAACTAAGGGCTACAGTGTATGAATACGTACTATTTCACCTATTTAATTACCCTATAATGCATACAAAGCAATAGAATTCTCAGATTGTTTTGCCTGGCGTAATTTTCCCTATTCATGTGTTAGTGAAGTTTACTTGGTGGTTTTTCTTTTTTTTAGATGGAGAAATCAGTATTAGTAAAACCTGGGATTATTTCTGAATCTTGATCTCCAGGTTGGATGACTTAGTTCTTAGGAAGCTGGGTGGTTCTTGATGACTGCTAATTCTGGTAGCTAGTTACTACAGCTTTTTACCATTTAAGGAAAATCTCAAGGTATCACATGAAACTTCAAGCAGTGTTTGATAACAAATTGCCACTCTATCAGAAAGTTAGAATAACTTTTACCCCCCCCCCCCCCCTTTTTTTTTTTTTTTTCTAACTTTCTGAAACAAATAAGAGAAATGATCCTCTAAGTGTTCTTTTTGCAAAATGGGAGGAAGGTCACCTTTTCCTTTCATTCCTTTATCGCAGAAGAAGGCAGAAAAATATCTTCGAATTTACTTGTCTCCAGGAAAGTTGATCTGGGAGTTCTTTTTTACTTCTGCATGCTCTTGTTTAAAACATTTATTTAACCTGATTTGAGTTGAATAGGCTGGAAGATTTTTATGTGAAATAATTGCTTTTGCAGTTATTTCTATCTAGTAAGAGACTTTGCATATCATCATTTAAATAAACTTTGTTTCTAACTGTACTTCCAAAACCACTAAAAGGATTTAAATATAACTTTTTCCATATGGCAGTGAGAATACTCTGTAAGCATTTTCACGCCTCCAGGAAGTAAGTGGGTAATTCTCCTTTTCATTTCCTGTTTTTCTAAAACAGAACAGAAAAACAGGAAATGGAATGCTTAAACTTCAGTACATGGCATAGCTGTTTTTCTTTGAATAAAAATGCCTTTTGTATCAAATCCACATTTGGTGTTTTCCTGCTTACTGCCAAACTCATGAGAAACATTACTGACTCGATCTTTCCAATATACATGATCAATAGTTATCCTTTAAGATCTAAGAAACTTTTGTGCTTTAGTCATGTTGATTTAATAAGTTTTTCTTCTTGTGGTTGGATTTTTTTAAAATTATTTATTTACAAAGGTCTGCAGTTCAGTCATTACCTCCAGAAACAAAAACAAGCTGGGTTCTTCAGTCTGTTCTTGATGCTTTGGCTTTCTGGTATGGCTGTAAGGTCCGCCTAGTGGAGAAAAGAATAGCAAACTTGTAAAATACATCAGAAATGAAAATAAAAATAGACTTAATGATTCAGACTTTGAGGTTAGTTTGCCTGCAGGGATGCAATGTTTGGTGCCAGATACATAATGCAGCAGGGGTATTTATATTCTTTGCTGCAGAATACTATTGAAATGTGCACTTACTGTCAGATATCTTTTATGGCTTTTGAGAATATCGGCTTTTAACGTTGCCTATTTCTGAAATTTGTAGTAGTTGAAGCAAATCTTCTGTAGGGTTCTAAACTAGGCTCTTTACAGATTGAGAACGTTGACCAGATACTGTTACCAGTTTGTAAGGTTAAAAAATGTACCAGTGACTGGATACCATACCTTGGTAACACTTTGTAGGTAACACTTTTACTAAGTTGTAACAAAGTAAACAACATGACTTTTTTTTTTTTTTTTTTTTTTTTTTGATTGATCTTCCCAGCACTTTCCAAAGTTTTCCACAGGAGAATGGGAGGGGAGGTTCTATATAGTCATTAACAGTCTCTGTGCTGCTTGGTTTTGCTTGTCTAGGACCTGAAGGACACTTAGTTACAAAGATACCACTGTGCTAGAACATTATAACTCAAGCTGTAAAATTATTAGTATGTGTAAATCTGATTGTTACAACAAATTCTTGTATGTGTTGCTGTTAAGCATTTATTAAAAAAGAGAGATGTGTATCTCTCATGAGGTGTTTAATTGATGTGGAATATTTTCATATCTTTTTAACTGGTCTGTTGTCATTGCTGTCTCATTTCTGTTTAGTTTATATGAAGATGGCAATAATATTTAAGTGATACAGGGAAAAATACATAACTAGCGTATATATAGTTTTAATTACTTTTGATTTTTTTAAACTACTTTAAATAGCCATAATCTATCTTTTCAGTGAACTGTATAAAATGTGTACTTTGAAGTTAGCTCCAAATGTGTGGATAGAAGGACATGTTGGAAAAAGTATATTAAAAATGATGTAAAGCTGGCATTGTTGCTTTCCCCTCAAGGTTTAATGCATGTGCACAATAAACTCGTGGACCCTCTGTACAGTATGAAAGAAAACTGAAAGAAGAATTGAAGAACTGCATGTGGGTCAACAGCAACAGTTTTAGGTAGCAGATGAGTTCACTGCTATGCAATATACTGAAAACTGTTTAAAATGGGAATCCTAGGTACTGTATTTTTTTTTTTTAAAAGGTCCAATATGTGTACATTCACATTCCATCTCTATTTGGTGTTGTGCATTTTGCCTTGATATTTATAACTCTGGCTGTTACAGTAACTAAATGGAACAGAACAAATCTGTGGAAGGCTGCATGTTATGTAGGGGTGGAGGGGGGTGGGACAGAGCACTTATTTTAGCACAGCAATGCATTGCATCTGCCTGTTAGAGGAAGTGATAGTTTATTTCCAATAATCTGTAATTGTGGCCTCCATTAGTGCAACTACACTTTGCATTTGTATTCCTAGGCAGAATGGTTTTGGCCTTTGTTAAATACTATGGACTTGTAATAGCTGTGCAATTTTTACTATGAAATGTTCTGTTTACATAATGCACACTAAGCTTTTGCACTTGATTGCCTTAAATTTAATCTTATACAAACAGTTTTTGGGCATCTTGAGTCCTGCTGTACAATTCAGGCAAATAAAAATATGAAAAACAGTGCCTAAAACTGCACCCAATTCTTAAAGTGTTATAACTTATTCTGGTTACTTACATTAAATGTTTGCCATAGCACTTTTTCTTCTCATGTGTTTCAAATTACTTTAGGGTTTTTATATTTTTAGTAATTGTGCTTTATATAGAAGGAAAGATCTAAATGTTCCTTTCTGTATATACCTGTTTAATTGTATTGGATGGTATCATTAAATGCCTAGAATGAGGTTAACTTACAGGAACATGGAGTCTACAAATTCAAATGATAGTGTATTAAAGTCTGCTGTTACCCACTCTGTAATAATTACCTCTTACTGTATCGCTATAAATACTGAACTGTCACAAGGAATGTTATTTCCCACTTTGAATAAGTAAAACTTAAATCTAAATCTATCTTTTTCCAAATTGTTTTGTTTCTGATGTAAAGCGGAGAGATCAAGTATTTTGTCATCTTCGTGTAAGGAAGCGACTAAGAACCAACTGTGCTTTTTATAATTTTTGTGATCCACTGACAGAGCCTAATTTGAAGAATTTAGTTTTTCACTTAAACATTAATAATTTGTTTTGTTGCATAGTCTTGTGCTTTTAAAAAAAAAAAAAGTGGTTGTCTACAACATGTTTATGGAAGAGAAGAATTCTTGTTAGTTTAGAACAGACCTTAAACTATGGTATGTATTTGCTGCCTTAAATGATAAAAAACAAATTTTGCCACTATCATAAACTGAAATATTTGTTTAAAGTAGGTATAGACTTAACACAAAGTACAAAATTCTGTTGGACCATACTGCTAGTTGAATTTCTGATTTTGGTATGATAACTTGTTTGTAGACATGCAAAACCCAAAGGTAGTTTGCTCTGAGTAGCCTATGCTCTTATCTTTTCAAATAAACATGAGCAGCCAGGTACTACATAACTATTCTAGCCTAAGTCTTGGCATGTGAAATCTGGGTAAGATTCATATACTAGGTCACTTAAGTCAAGTTTTGGTACTTACATCTTAAAGATAAGAGTATCCTTTTGTGTCACTATTACTATAATAGGATCATAAACTTTTCGTAAAGTTTTATGCATAGATTTTCTAGTTTTTTCTAGTTTCAAAGAACTCACCAACAGCTTTTAGCATGTCACTACACACTGAACTTAGGTAGACCAGTATGGAAGACTTGAATCAATATTACTTGCTGAGAAATGTGTAGTTTGTTTTTTCCTGTTGTGATTCCCCTCAAAGTCATTATTTCCTGATGAGAACCTTTAGCAAGTAAAACAGTGTAGCTTGAAATTTTTGTGACTTAAAATTATATTAGTTTAAGGTATGGATAGACAAACTGTTTTAATAAACTTTTTGACACAGTTGCTGTTCTCCCGCTCTTAACACATTCAAACTTTTCTATCTAGCTCATGTGAAGTTACAATGAAAGCTTTTAGATGCAGAAAATTGAAAATAAAGCTACTTTATTTGATTATACATTTGTACGTTATAATTTAAATACAAAATCTTTTCAATTTATATTCCCATTTAAAATGATATAAACTAAATCAGATGTTCCCTTTCACAGTGATAAATTATACATTAACACAAGTATGCTTACTGTCTCTAAGAAGTTAAGACAATCTGCTGCATAATACTAATTTATTTCTCAGGCTGTCTCTTTAAAACACGTATGAAGGCATCTCTTGGTACTTCCACATTGCCAATTTTTCTCATCAGTCTCTTCCCTTCTGCCTGCCTTTTTAAAAGCTTCATTCTTCTTGTAATGTCTCCACCGTACTATGAAAAGGAAAAATATTTTATTAAGCCTACAGTACTTAATAAACAGGCTTAAATGAGGCTGGTTATATTAGAAAATATCACTCTATACTCTCTACCATTATCCCAAGAGAGCAGTAGTTGAAAAGAACGGGAGCAAATGAGCACTTTCATTTAGACAACTAAAGGTAGATTAATTCACATATTTTATATACTAAATATTCTTAAATAAGCCTGGATGACATTAGGATAGCAGGATAGAACTGTAGCATACTATGGGCTATTCAAATCCTTGTGGAACAGCAACAGTGTCAGCTTTGATACACTGTAGCATCTTGGCTACCACAAGGTGATTACATCCAAATTCATCAACCCTTACATTGATGGGATGTCATCCAACCTAGGTTCCAATTGGAAGAATTCTTAATAGCTGTGAGAAAAGGATACTTGTTTAATCTCTTCAACTTGTTAAGTTCAGCTATGGCATAATTTTCCTATAGCATTATTCAGCCTTGTTTATCATCAACTATTGATATTTAAGGCCTCCTCTTACTTTCTTACTGAAAACTGAAGTGAAAATCTAATTGCAATCAGTATATAAAGTGCTTTACTATACTTAAATAATCTAAGAAAAAAACTAGGAAATTATGAAGTTACATAAGTGCATGCATATTCTTCAAGTATTATGAGATACTGAGTAGACACATGGAAGAAGTCATTACTGTTTCTGATCTACTGCAAGCACCAAGTGAAGGTTACGCAAGCTGAATTTAAAAGAAAAAGTTTAAGAGTGTCTGTTAACATTCCACTGACGTTTTGAAGCACAAGCAAAATATGTCTTCATGGGGTTTCTAAGGAAAGATAGGTACATCACAGTTATAAGACTCTTAGGTTTACATGCATTGGAATAAAAAAAAAATACTTACACATTTTGCCACAACATTTTTCCTGTAAGCTTTCAATCTGTAAAAAAGAATACCATAAATATTAACACAGCAAGCAACTCCAGTAGTGAAACTAAACAGCAAGTTGTCAAAATGCTGAGCATCATTTTTATGCTACATTTTTAAAAAGCAACAGAATTATGCCATTTTCATATGTAAACAGAAGATAATGCTTTAAACATGTCAAAAACATTTTAAAGATGTTGATTTACTGTTCTTAATTTGAGAAATATGTCTTAAGGCAAGTAATAGACAGTACTGTAGCTTTTATGTTTTACCTGCCTGTAACGCTCTACGCTTCATACATGCTTTTACAACCCACATGCAAACAAATTCCTATCCAATTTTTGCTTGGATAGCCACTTCTGATTACCACAATTTAAATGTAATTTAAAACAACAACAGCCAAAACATGACATGAAATACAACAACCAAGGAAAAAGTTTGCTTTAAAAGAAGTGTGTGCTGCTAAGAAATAGTTGTACTTGCTGAGCTTGCACATTTCCTTTGCAGTAGCACAGTTCAAATAGTTTCTTTTTTTTTTTTTTTGGTTTGTTTGTTTGTTTTTGTGGCTGTGATGAATTTTTGGTTTTTTTTTTTTTTTTTTTTTTTTGGTTGTTTTTTTTTTTTACGACTGCCAAGGAAAGCTACTTCACATCCAGGAAATCATATTCAACAATAAAAAACACCTTTTTCAGTACCAAGCAAGTACGTATTAGTGTGACAAGTTATACACTGCCCAATAAGTGTAATGCTGACCACAGGCAATTTAAAATAAAAGGATTATTTTCAATTAATTTTTAATAATTAAGTCCTTATTCATGGTCACAGCTTGAAAGCATAGTGTTTGGGTTTTTTTGTAGACACCTGGGAGTACATACAGAAAAATAGTATTTTACGGTAGATTTGAAGTATTGTAACATGTAGAACCAGGGATGACATTAAAGTTCATATTTAAAATAGCTTAAATAAAGAAGAGGAAAAGAACAGTTTCACTTACGTTTCCCTTGCAATTATTTTCTTGCCAATAGCAGCCTGGATGGCTATTTCAAATAACTGTCTTGGTATGGTATCTTTTAAACGCTCACACAGGAATTTACCAGTAGCATAGGCTTTATCACTGGAAAAGAAAGTTTTGAGAAGTTAATTCTTTCAGAAACAGTCATGCAATCCCAAAATATATCCAAATGTCAGAGGAAAAATATTAAAAGTATTTATCTTTTTATATTCTTAAACTTACCAGATGATAACTTTACAATGCGGACTTTAATGACCAGTCTCTGTATATTACTCATTTCACACAAACAAGTGATAAGACTACACTAACAGGAGGTTTTCATAAAAATGTTAAATAATGTTTATAATAAATATTCTGATAATCTATCACACTGAAGCTTTATTGAAGAATTTCACAGCTTGAAATGTTATTTTTTTTTTAAACTAGAAGCTCAAGGGGGCATTTTATTGATTTCAGACATGAAAGGTCAAAGATCTACATATCACTGAAGCATTCTCAAAATATCTTTTTATACAACAATGAAATTCTTTTTTAATCTACTCTAGCAGTCTGTAATAAAAAAAGTTATCCAATTACATTCAGCATCTGCATATACTGCAGATTTTGGAGAAAAAAGTGACAAAAGGTCAAAAGAAGCTATAAAATTGATACTTTCATAAACCACTGAGAACAAGTGACTCTTTTCTCTAAAATGTTCTCACTTAATGTTAAAGCAATCATTCTACAAGGTTGGCCACTCCATTTTGCATCTTTCCAATTTGCTGAATGTATATTTATTACATTGCTAAACTGCATACTTATTAAAAACACATAAATCAAATATACAGTAGAGATTTATTCTTCTCCTCTTGCACAGTTATTTTTCTCAAGAAGGTAAGAGTTTCATTTTCCTACTCCAACCTTTAATTCTGAAATTCTGCAATTTAGTTAAAGTATACATGAATACATTAGATAATATACTAATTTATTTATTTTTACGATTACAAGATAGTGTTTGAATAAGGACAAAAAAAAAAAAAAAAAAAAAAAAAAAAACCAAAAAATTAATATCATGATTACTAAAGGGATTGTGAAGTTATTTAATGGAGACTAACACAGACTTCATAAGAAAAAACCAAGGGGAGAGACTGGAAGATAGAAAGGCATTATTTTCACCAGCAAATGAGTAGTTCCTGAGAAACTCATGGAAACTGAATCATTTTAGCAAACAGTTTCTGAGACTATTACAGTCAATAAATATTTACATTTTCCTGGTACTCTAGCTAAAGACAAGATAACAGAAAGCTTGTACAGAATAGGGATTATTGGAGGCATAAAAATAAAACTTATCCAGTTTTTTAGTAGTATACACCATAAACAATTCATAGCACATCTCCTGGACTGGTTAGCCCTTAATTTTTTTCCAACACCTTAAAAGGCTGTCAGTTCACATTTATATGTGCACCTCCTCCTTCCACATTAACACGGGAACATTATATTTAGCACAGCTTTCCTACTATAAAATGCCTTTCTATTTCAGATCTTCTCTGGAAGTCGGTCATTTGGTGAAATCTCAATGCTAATTTCCACATGCATTCATCATTCATATTTATTCACAATGAAAACATGCTTAAGTTTTAGTCCTTTGGAATAGAGAATCCAGTCAACCTACTTGTGTATGATAGTTGCCAGTTCTTCAATTGGATTTCCATTTATAAGAATATCCATTTTGATAAGATCTGCTGGCTGGTAACCTGCATCTTCATAATCAAAACTAAACAAAGCAATTTAGAAGTCAGTGACTATGGTATTCTGCATTCATTGTTCCATAAATCTTAAGCTTTGTAAACAATTAACAGAACACTTGAACTTCATGTTAAAATAGGAGCACAGTTTTGTAAAATCTCTCAGTATGACACCATTATTCAAAAGTGGGCTCAACATTTCTGTAAATTTTGTCTCCAAGTAAGCAGGACACATCATCTGCTGCAAGGAAAATCAGATATCCACATATTTACTGTACTCTCTTAAGAAGTTTATTCAAATACTTGTAAATGCCACTTGGAAGTTCCTCAAAGTTCCCTTTAACAAAGGGATGAGCATCCTGTCAAAAATGTCAAAGGAATGCAACACTAATACTGCAGCACTATCATAAAGGAATACCCTTTTTTTGTGCCCTTCCATACTTTCTTCTCAGATATTTTTTCATTTCTTCCCCTCATGGGAAGGGGGAATAAGAAGAAAGAAAGAGAATGTATTTACCTTGCATAGCCAGAAGACAGAGACTTAAGGGCATCATAAAAATCCACCACAATTTCATTCAATGGAAAAAGGTATTTTAGCATAACCCTATGTTCATCAATATACAACATTTCTTTCTGGACTGCCCTACGATCCTAGACAAATAAAAATTGTTTCAGTTCCCCTTGAAAAATATTTTCTATAAATAACACACAAAGCAGATCTTACAGTCTTGCTGCAGATTCCTTTCCTTCGAGAAAAGAAATCTAGTTATGAACTCTACTAGTACACAGTGCTAAAGCAGGTACTTTACTGTCACTGAGCCAGAACACTAACTTTCAGTGTAAGGACTGTGTAGCTCAGGAGTAATTTTGCATTTATTTTAAACACACAATTTGAAATATTTACTTTCTTTTAAAAATATTAAGAATTATTGTCAACCATCATCTATTATACTATTATCTAGTATCTTCTGAGGTATGATAAGTAGAGTTTAAAAATGCAAGTGACAAAAACTAGAACAGCATACCACAGTATACTAACCTGACACAGAACAATTATTTTCCTAATATATTCCTGAGGTGTTACAATAGTGCCAAGAACAGTTGGCTCCAGATATTCAGACACTGAATGTTTATCAGGAAATTGAGCAGGGTTGATAATAGTAATCTCTGAATTACCATACTCCTGAAAAAAAAAAAAAAAAAAAATCCAACATTTTTCCTCTAGTCGCTTTGTAAGCATTTTATCCAATGAATTTCCATCTGTCTCTTGTCTGTTGGGCAAGGATATTCCCTATTACTTTATCCTGATAAGGCTTCTCCATCTCCTTACCCTTATATAAGGCACAGCTTCAACACAAAACCTGTTCCAATTATTCTGTAGCTTGATGATGTCGAGGGTATTTTTCTGTAAGCAGCACTTCAGGTTCAATCTCCTTTACAAGTCAAAATGGATTCTGAAGTTTTTGATTCCTTTGCAAGTGTTCCCATCACCTACCTTTTCCAGTCTAACATTCCTTCAGGGGCAGGAGCTACCATTCTGGAGTAAAGATGCAAGGAAAGTCATGTTTCTTACTGTATGCATACAATATCTCTGCACATCAAAGCAAGTGATTATTTTACTTCCACTAGCAAGGCAGTGTTTCTGAACAAGGACCCAACATCGTGCACTGTTCGAAAACCTGAAAACTTGGTTCTGGTGTCTCAGATCAGCAATCTAGAATCATTTATGCCACAAAGGTGCCTTATTTCATAGCAGGCATGCTGCCTAGGGAAGAAACCACAATAACTGTAAAGGAAAAAATGGTCTGCATCTCATATCTTGCAGGTAATGCAACTTCTCTTGCACAAATTTGGAATGTCCAAGCTTTCTACAGTGTTTAGAAGAACATGTTAAGTAATGAATCTGTCTATTTGCAGCCTCCTTTGTCCAGCTTTCTCTCAAACTCAAAACACAGGAATTTTAACTGCAGTCAGTTCAATAAGCTTTACAAATGGCTGTTTCACCAACAGTTTTGTTCAAAACCAGTTCATTTTTATCAAAAAGTGTCAAATCTTCACTAATCCCCATCAGTCTACAGTAGCATTACATTCTATTCCTAAAAGCACATATTTTCTGACAGATAAAGTTTGGAAGATGCCATGGTTTAAATCCAGCAGGCAGTTAAGTACTACATAGCTCTTTGCTGAGGAATGGGGGAGAGAATCAGCAAAAAAAACACAAATCAGGACTCATGGGTTGAGATAAAAGCTATTTACTAAGACAGAAAAGGAAGAGGTATTTTACATAGTGTCCTTTATTCCCATTATCAAGGACAAGGGCAAGATATTAAAAAAAAAAATCCAAAACAAAAGCGAGTGCTTAAAGTGGAAAGCAGAAAGAAAGTCAGTATTCTTTGAAAAAGAAAAAAAAAAATCCACAAATGAAATAAGTTTCAAGTTGCATATCAGTAATTCTAATGTTTATCATAAAATACTGTACCATTCTACATTTCTGAACTGTAGATGTTTTTAAAGGAGGCTTTTAAGTTGCTGTTTACATACCTTTATCAATTTTGCTGAGGAAAGAACAGCTTTATATGGAACAGTAGGTGCAGTCAAAATAACAGATGTGTTATATTCTTGCTCCAAACGTTGATTAAAAACTTCCATATGCAAAAGACCAAGAAAACCCAACCTGGGAAAAAAGAATCATATTGGTCAAATATTTGTTGGTCACTCCAGTATGTTTATACTGCTAGTCTGGCATTATCAGACACAGCAAAGAACCTCTAAAAGCCAAAAAATATCAATCACAACAAATCGCAGAATATATGTGAATGTAGAACAAAAGAAAATAAACTGCTTTTCATCTTTACCTATCATTAAGTTGAATTACAGCTCCTAATCTTGAAATAACTACAATTTTCGATTGACATATGAAAATAACATAAAAGCCTCACCTCCATCCAGCTCCTAAAGCAAGGCTACTGTCACGATGAATAGTGACACTGGAATCATTCAATGTCAGCCTTTCCAAAGCACTTTTAAGATTATTATATTCTGTTTGATCTACAGGATACATTCCTGTCAAAACATATGACAGAGAGATTCTGTGATAGAGCTTGATCTACTACATACTTATCTTTATAGTAGGAGCAGTAATAAACAGTAACAATAATAAAAACCAGAAATAGCTTGCTTTCTGTTAATTTGACTCTTTCAATCTGTTTTTTCTTTTTTTTTTTCCCTAAAACCTTATTAAGGTAACATTCAATTAAAAAAACAAACAAACAGAAAAAACAGAAATTAACATTCAAACCATAACTGTAGGCATACTGTACTCATCTACTTCTTCACAGCTGTGAAAGATGAGTATACTAGTAAGTATAACCATTTTCTTGTAGGTGTACAGTGTAGCCATATAACTTAAGAATTAATAAATAAGCAAACGTCACTGAGACGCTCCTTCAGCAGGTAAGAGTACACAGGAAGAAGAAAAAAAAAGTGCCATATCAACATTGCTAATATTTCCTTTTTTTTTTTTTTTTTATGAATATTAAAACAAATAAAAACAGTTGTCAGTGTAATTACTACTTGAAATAGGTTCCACTTTTCACATCACTGTGCTCCGATAATGCACAGGAAGCAGCACACATGCACACACACACAAAAAAATCCACATTGTTTACAGGATTACACTTACCCCTCCTACGTTCACTGGCAGCATAATATCCATGACAAAAATTAAGAAAGTTCTCTCAAAACTGATCAGGAAACTGAATAACAGAATTTCTTTCCAAAGCCATCTTCCATAGCATGTGTAGTAGTTCACTAAAGGTGGCAGCAACAGTCTAACAGAACTAATCATTAATAAGGACTTCATTTTTGAAAATATTAATCCTTCTTTTCCAAATACAAAGAAGGAAAAGCACTGGAAGAATATTAGAAGCTAGAAACATACCTTAGTATTGCAGCCATCTAAAGCCAGTCTGCAAGAATCTTGCCTGCTAAGTCGTAAAGAGCTATATAAACAGCACGTGTCTCTCTAGCTTAATTTCAGTGAAATTCTAATCCTCAGAACTCTTAAATACATCTTAGAAGCTCTAATAGTTCTCCTGCTCTTGCTACTGAAAAAAAATAATTCCTTTTTAGTTAGTTTTCTCCTCACCTGCAAAAACCATTGGCTTCGCTGACTTAAAGCCAGGCAAAGGCTCCACTGGCTGTTTATACATAAACAGCGTGTCTCCTATTTGGGCTTCTGTTACTTCTTTCATTCCAGCAATCAGGTAGCCCACCTGTCCAGCATATCTGAATAGAATTGGTATTATACAGACACTTCTTGGCATTATGAATATTTCCACTGTTTTTCCCCATTTCACTCAGCCCAGTTGGAAATTCAATAAATTACCCCCATGAGCCCATAAACAGTCCAAAAAGCCACATTTAAATTGTTTCTTCACTGAGTTGCAAATTTTGTCCCAAGGGATGAACCATCTGTTGACTCACATAACTGTAGTTTTGTTACACAGACACAGTCAGCTCTGGATTTTTAATACTGTGCTACTCTCAGTTTGAGAGTAGAAGAAAGAACTTGAGGATCTACGACAGAAGATAGAACAATTCTCAGCTACCACCACAGCAACTTTCACATGTTAAATGGGAGAAACAACAAAGACAAATAACCTCTACCAGTATATTATGCTGTTAGGAGAGGAACCCGTGGTAGATGGAAAGAGCGTACTAGTTTTGGCTGGGATGGAGTTAATGTGCTTAACAGCAGCCTCATATAAAAGCCATGTTTTGGATTCATAACAAAAATGGTGTTAATACCACACCAGTTTCTAAGCTGAATAGTGCTTGCACAGTGTGAAGGCTTTTTCCATTTCTCACTCTACCCCTCCCAGCAAAGAAGCTACAGGCTGGCAGCTATCACAGTCATGTCAGCAGACCCAAAGGCATATTTCATACCATATAATATCACTCTCAGCAATAAGAAGCATGTCATCTCTTCAAGGTAGCTGCTGTTCATAGACTGCCTGGATACCAAGCTGCTAGCGCATGTTGGTGGATGAATGGCTTTGCATCAAATTTTTTCCCCCTTTTTTTCTTTTTTTCTTCACTTGTTAAACAGTCTTGATCTTGACCCACGAGTTTTTCCTTACTTTTGTTTTTCCAGTTCTCTCACACTCTACTGATGCTAGAGGAGTAAGCTAGTGGCTGTCTAAGTATTTAGTTTCCAGCTGGATTCAATCCACCACACACACAATAATGTAGTCCTTCATTGAAGAGCTTCCCAAAAATGTAATTAAAAAGTACTTGGATGCTAACTGATAATGCCTCTTCACTAATTCTGGCATACCTGATTTTCTTCCCACTGCTGCCATGATGAGATAGTTTATGGAAGCTGTTGCATTCATGGACTTAAAAGTTTTCCACCCTCAAAATATGCTGCAGCAATAACTAAGATGAAGCCCCATTCCCTTCCACTCTGAAACAAGGTAGTTCCTAGAAATAAATTGGACAGCTGAATATCAAAAGCTAGTCTTAAGAACTAGCTGTCCAGATGTTTCATATGCTAAGTATACATCAATAAAAATGACTCCCTCCCACCAGCTGTGCCCAAAAAGCAGTCCCCTAAAGTTTCTGTCTCAGGATGACATTGAGCACTTAATTACAAATAATCATTACAATCCAAAAAAATAAAACAGCCTCTACCACTCAATCAAAAAAGTAAATAAGTAAATGAACAGAAACAGACTTGATATCTTACATCAACTTATGATTTGTTCAATTGAAAGAAACATTTTACTTACAGTTTGTGTGTTGGCTGTTCGTTTGGCGTCAGAATTCCTACTTCATTAACTTCATATCTTTTATTTGTATGCGCAGACACAATTTTATGCCCTTTCTGAATCTCCCCACCAAAAATTGCAATGTTAGCTATGACACCTCGGTAGTGGTCAAAGGTGGAGTCGAACACTAAGGCTTTCAAGGGATCAGTAGTATTAAATTGAGGTCTATCACAAAAAATTTAAAACAATTATTAAAACAATAAGAAGACCGTTTTCCATTCAATATCAAATGAATGAGCACCCCCCACCCTTTGTGTCTAAGTAGAAGCTATATGCTTACAAAAATATCACTCCAGTAGCTCACCTCTCTTTTTCCATTTCAGACTGAATTCATTTTCCTTCCCTGTTTCTTAAGAACAAACAATTCTTCCCTACTGATACTCATTACTGTTTTAAGAATTTCAGCAGATATACATTGATTTATTTTAAAGATCTCAAACCTGAAGGGTCATTTTCTCTGATTTGCAATTCAAAGCTAACTTTTTCAGCTCAGAAACTAGATTTACCCCACATCTACTACCGAGATACTGTATAAATGCAACTTATGGTCTCCTAGACATCCTTACAAGACATCATAAGTAAAATAAATAACTTACGGTGGAATCTTTTCAATGACCTTCTCAAGAACTTTTTCAATATTTGTCCCTTGTTTAGCAGAAATCTAAAACAAGCCCAACAACAATTTTATAAGACATGTGTCTTAGACTCATTCAGTATCTATTAAAGTGTCACCTTCTCTTGTAAGTAATTTTGGTGGCAGGAGAGAACATTATTCATATAAATACTCACTACTGTGAAATACACATTTGATTATAAATACCGGTTACATGATTTCTCCACCTGAATGGGAATTATTGTTACGGTAAAAATGAAAATAATTTAGAGGATCCACAAGCAAAAAAAATTTTATATGATGCCATTCATCATCACACATTACAATTTTTAACTGAGAATTATTTTTCAGGAGACAAGATCTAAAGAAATTCATACAGCACATCATATGAAAACAGACAGACAACACCCTGCTGAATTATTATGTAGCTAATGAAAGATTAGCATACGAAGTAGATACAGGTATACAATCGGACACTATAAATCTTGAAGAGATCTTACCCTTATACATTCATTAACAGGGATATCAAACAGCTTCTCAATTTGTTTTTCAACTCTTTCAGGGTCTGCATTCTTTAAGTCAATCTGAAAAGCAACAAACAACTAAATGTACAGGCCATGACATCTTACATACGATCAAGAAGTGTAGCTCTCCAATGTCCAAGTGAAGGATTCCTTACGTCTTTACTAAAATACTTAAGATTTTCAAGAAAAGATATGTATCAAGAATTTTTCAGTACTGTGTCTTGGTGCAAATAATTTATAGAAAATTGGACATGAAAGGCTACTTTGCAAGTCTAAAGTAAGTTCAGCTACTAAGTGGAAACAAATTGATAAATTAAATTACAGGCCATTACTATAAAGTTCCAATCAATCATTTTAGAAAAAGTCTTCCTTGCTTGATTACAGGAAGGATCCCTGCTGTAATTATTTTTTGTTAAGAACTTTTATCCAAGAGCTGGTAAAATCTTTATTTTACAAAGTATTTTCAAAGCACAAATGCTACTTATGCTGTTTATGGAAGAAAACCAAGTCCACACAGATTACAAAAACTGTAAAAAACAATGTATTTGGGTTTTTTTTTTGTAATTAAGTTTACACTGTTTATATTGAGCTGCTACTCCTGTGTGTTATCATTAACACATGGAATAATACAACAATCATCCTTGCAAGAACTTCTGTAAAGTTACTTTTGTAAAAACCCACTTGAATATTCCCCAGAATAAAAACTAAAAAGGAAGAAGACAAATGGCTCAGATATCAAGACATTTTACACAATGCTTCTTAACTCGATTCACCAAACAGATTCCATAAATAATTTTTCATTGTTACTTACAAAAATGCTAGTACATGTATTTTATGAAAAGTAGGAATTCCCAGCAATCATTAAAATATTAAGAGACAACATGTTGTTGCTACATTCTTATTAATTTTTCATTTTATGCTCCTATTTGAAGATTACTAAGGAAGTTATCTTCTATATATTTATACAACTCAACTGTTTAATTTGAAACACTACAATTTCATTACCTTGTTTACGACAGGAATTATTGCAAGTTGCGCTTCAAAAGCAAGATAGAAGTTT
The DNA here is from genome assembly GCF_019238085.1 of Lagopus leucura. Classification (NCBI taxonomy): domain Eukaryota; kingdom Metazoa; phylum Chordata; class Aves; order Galliformes; family Phasianidae; genus Lagopus; species Lagopus leucura. The sequence continues at coordinate 47,064,049 of NW_024962264.1, forward strand.
GCCACTGTCTGAGCCTGAATACCCTAGAAAACACACATCAAAGAAATCAACATGGAATCTCTTGTTTCTTTTTAGGCATATTACACGCCATAGAGAAAGTTACTATCTAAGTACTCTGCAAGAATGTATCCTTATTTAAAATCCTGATTCTATAATCCTCATATTACACTGCAGTAACTGACTCGTCAAAATGTTTTAGCAGCATAAAAATAAAAGTACAACAGATCTTTGATTTCAAAACCCTCTTAGTACACAATAAGTTTATGAAATTTGCATGGATATCATTTTATGAACATTTTACTCCTGAAATATCAGTCAAGAAATTATTGATCTATTGATTTTAAAACTTGTGGTGTTTTCTGAACTTTTTGAATTTATTCACATTTGGCTTAGAGTTTTACTAATTTTTAATTTGGCCAATGCTTTAATGTTGCCATATACATATTACAGTCAACTAGCTAAACCAAGTGTGCCTGAATGAATCATCACACTCCAACAAGAAAATGAAGGTAATCAAAAGCATACAGTGAAACAGCTGTAAGCTCTCCAGATCACCACTTGTAAAGTTCATGCAACGTAGAAAGCATCACCTGATTCTCCATTACTTCAGTGCTTCTGTTTCTATGGCATGGCACCACAGCACCTATTAAAAGGCAAGTATTTGTCTGTGGCTTTTTTTTTTTTTTTTAAACTCCCATTAGTCTTCTGGAACACTAATACTTTTATGGAGCTAGACTACTGCAAAAATACTAATGGAAAGGTTAAAACATACTGAACTCCTCTCTAGCTTATTTAAAGAAATTGCTGAAATTCCAAGGAGAAAACAAAAATTAAGAACTGCACCTCATTGGCATCTACTACAAGTAGGACACCTTGGCAGGCAGATAGTGACCGTGAAACTTCATAGCTGAAATCTACGTGGCCCTGTGGAGAAAATTAATATTCATAATTTCATATATTTCTGGAGTCCTTTGCAAAGATATCTACATTATGATGGTTTTGTTTGTGTATCTGTTCATCCAAAACATAATTCTTACCAAAATAAATAAAATAAAAGGAAAGAACACATTGAATAAACACAAGAAGTCAGAAATCTGCTAAGTCCAATTTATAAATATAAAGACATGCAGCTCTGTGCGAATGAAACACCCCCTTTGCACTTATTGGTTATTATTTTTTTAATTAACTTACTGGTGTGTCAATAAGATTTAAGAGGTAGTTTACTCCTTTGTAATTGTAAAAGAGCGATGCAGACTGTGCTTTAACTGTAATTCCCCTTTCACGTTCCACTTGCAGTTTATCCAGTACTTGTTTGTTACGGTCAGTTTTAGCAATTGTTCCTAAGATCAAAAAAAGTTTTATTATCCCATTTAGAATATTAGCTCTCCGAGCCAGCAATTGCTGAAAATAGTACTAACAGGCAGAAAATGCGACTTGCAGCAGGAAATCTACTTCTTCCACTTGATTAAGGTAAATTTTCATTTGAAAATAAATTTATGCTTCAACTCTTTAACATTTGTTAAATGGGCTTTTATCTACGAAGTTACAGAAAACACTTTCCTGAATAAGTATAATACAAAACACTACGCAAGTCTAAATTAATGGTCCAGAAGTTCCTAAATAATTCTGACATTTAAGGAAAATTCAACCCTTATCATGGGAGAACAGCTCCATGGTTCCAACCAACATCAATCTCAAGGGCAAAAGGAGTATTATCATGGAGTTTGACAGACCTGAATTCAAAATTCCATTCTATCACAGGCATCAGGTAAAACTGCCCACAGTGAAACACAGAAGGCAATAACAAAGAATAACTTTGATCAAAAGCTTCTCACCAGGTTTTGTTTTGCTAACTCCTGTAAAGAGAAAAACAAAACTCTTCCAAAGGGTATTTCTGAGTAGTTAAGCTCTGCTCTGAAATTGGCCTCCGCTTGGAAGACGCAGAAGTTGCTTTACAACTTACCACAGAGAGCCCACTAAGGTAATCTATGTCTCCCTCTTCCAATTTGAAATTGAAGCCTAATTTTCCCAGTCAGCTGTAGTTTTGAAGACTCTCCAGCATTTCTGCATCACTTTTACTTAAAAGGAGAGTTTTCCTTATTCTCAGCAACACAAAAATTAAAATACTGAAGACAAAGATCTAGAGGATGACAAATACTTCTGAAGTAGAAAATAACACAACTTTGCTAACATTTTAGGATAAAAGAAAGAGTAAATCCACAGAGCAACTGAGAATCCATAAAACTCATACTAGCAGTTATTTTACCTACTAAATCAAAATAGAGCTGAAGATTTCTAAAATTTACTATGCAGCACTATATCAGCTTCAGTAATAGCAAGCTTCACCACCAAGAAAGGCAGTTCTATATAGCTTGCTCAGAAGAGAAGGATAAACTGTTACCTCCTTATAAGTAAAAATAGTTGAAGTTCTTTCATTTCTATCACACTTCTGGAAAGTATTCTGTCCAGAATTTCTAGGTCATGACAGTCCTTCTGTCCATACCAGAAACTGGCAGTAAGCCTCAAAAACATGTTCTCTTTGGTTTATTTCCAAAATACATTCCTTTATTGAGGGAATTACACAGTTTCTTAACTCTACTTACTGACAGATTTCAACATGAATAAGAAAACATATTAACATCTGTAGCACTGCACAACTGGAAGCCTAGAAGCAACCTGACAGCAAGAGAGCAAAGAGATTAGAAAGTTTAGTAATAAAGCTACTGAAATCTACACATCAATAGAAGGTAGTAAAGATGAAAAGAGAACACTTACCTGTAATTTCCAGCAATCTGTCTGCTAGTGTGCTTTTGCCATGATCTACATGAGCTATAATACTGAAGTTTCTTATGCTTTCAGCAGGATATGCTGACATATCTATTTTCTCCTGAAAAACAGAAAGTTTCTTTTCACAAACCACAGATACAATCTCTGTGTACAGTCTGACTAAGCCTTTTAAAGAGAAATTATTCTTTTCTCTAGAAGAGGCATAGTTAGAAGACCCTAAATGGTTGCCAGTGTTCAAAATGCTAGTATTTTCTTTTAGCCACGGATACATACATACTTGTTATGACCCAAAATCAGTATGAAGCAAAGCATTGTGAAAGTTACTACGTTCTTATGAACACAGGGACTTGGAAAACATAAAACAGTTTAAGTCTGTTAAACTACTTAAGACAACTTGATCTGGGGGACTGTAAAGCTAAAGACATCATTCCTCCCAAGCAAGAACTCTGTGGCATTACCTGGCTTTCAGGCAGCAGTGCCAATTACATAATAAGGAGCACTCAGACTTCACAGAAAAGGAAGCAGTCTGTTTTGGCTAAATTAAAACAAAAAAAAACCAAAAGAACAAAAGAACACGCAGAAAACACCTGACTTCCTAAGATCACGTGCAGAAAGGTCCATCACTAACTTCTCCTTGTGTTATTCACTCAAAAAATTTTGAAGAAAGGTGGCTTTGCCAGGAACCACAAGACTCCCAGTAACAATACCACCCTGCTGAAAAACTCTGACTCCTAATTTTAGAGACACACAGCTCCTCTCTCCCATCATATTATGCTTGCAACTTTGGGCCTGGTAGAGAAAAGAGAAAGCCCCAAAATCTTTGCAAGCATCAAAGCACTGATTAAACCGACTGATTAATCCCCGACAATGCCTCGGCTTGGAAGAGCAAGTTCTCCCACTACCAGAGGAACGCAAATGCTCCTATGGGAAAAAGCACTGCTCGTGAACATCTGTCTGCAAGGCCTTCCTCCTATACACATGGCCACCGAAGTTGAGGGCCGCAGCAGCAAGCACTCCCCGAGATGGCTAAGCGCCTCTGCGGACTGCATGATTCAGAATTAGGGACACGCGAAGCGGAGTCACCTTGTCGCGGGAGCTGTAGAACCGCTGGCAGGCCTCAAGCCCCGTGGGCAGCCAGACCGGAGGGCCCCGAGGGGCGGCCACAGGGCAGGGCCAGAGCAGCCGGACCCACCACGAGACCGTCCTGCCGGTGAGAGCCATAGCGCCGGGGCTGGATTCACCCCCTCACAGCGCGAGCCTCAGTCCCATCGCAGCCCGCTGCCGCTCCCCTCACCGTTCTCTCCGCGTTCTATTTCACGCTGCCCGCCCGCAGGCACCGAACTCCCGCGGTGCCCCGGGACGTCGCTCCGCTCATTCCACGCGCCGGAAGCGCCTCCAAGCGGCGCCGGAAGCGGTCAGAACAGCTCCCCAACAGCGCCCCCTGCTGCTCCTCCCTTCTGCCCGCATCACACTCGCGGGTGCAGTGCAACGTTCGGCCGGGAGGTGGCTGGCGGGCTGCCTCGTACCTCTGCGGCAGTGCCTTGGGTGCTCGCCGCGGTCCAGCTGCAGGGAGATTTGAATGCCCGCTGAAATCTCCGCAGTATTTTTCCCTTTGCTGTTTTTCCCTTGGCTGTTAAAAACAAAACAGAAAAAAATAGCGCAGTAGTTTGTTCAATCTGCAGCTCCGTATAGATTCACAGAACATCCCCAGTTAGAAGGGATCACAAGGATCACCGAAACCAGCTCCCACCCACCCAGAATGCAAACCCACTGTCCAAACACTTCTTGAACTCCAACAGCTCAGGGCTGTGAGACTGCCCTGCGGAGACTGTTCCATGCCAGAATACCCTCTGGAGGAGAAACATTTCCTGATACCCAACCTGTCTTTATTCAGTGAATCTTCAGTCCTTCTAGATTTGAGATTTTATCACTGACTGTTTCAGCTATTCCCCTGAATTTAATACCGTTCACAAATTTGCTGAGAGCACTCTGTTTCTCTTGAATGTGGACTAGTGGTTTTCTCCACTTCCTGTTGCCCACCAGCTGCATGTGTCAGCACAGCTAAATTTCAAACTAACAGTCAGTCTTTGTAGTTTATACTTCTTCAGTTTTCAAATGAGATTGCTCTGGAGGATGGTGTCAACAGCCTTGATAAAGACAAGGTGTATTACTCGCTCAGCTCACAGCCTCATCCACATAGCCAGTCATTTCATTATGGAAAACAAACAGATTAGACAAATAAGATTCACTGGTGCTAAATTTGTGCTGACCATTCTGCTTTACTACAGTGTTCTTCAGAGTTTGGGGGCAGTTTCCAAGAGGACTTGTGATTTTATCACTCATTCATCACATCTATAATACACAGTATAATTATCTGATAGCCCATCACCAAGAGAGACCCACTGATTGAAAGTCTTATTCTGATTGCTATCTAGAATTCTTTTTGTATCAGTGGCATTACAACCACTGCATGTATTTTTTTCCTTCTTTTTTCTGTCTGTTCCACACACCTGATTCATCCAGTCTCTTTTCTTGGAATTTTGTTTGTTTTTATGTTTGTAGTTGGGTTTTTGTTTGTTATTTCATCTTATGAGTTTGGGAATTTTGTTTTCCTTTCCCTTGGTACCAGGGGATTACTTGCCAGAGCTGTTTGGTTTCCAGTTGCAACATCTTAGTACTGCTGCAAGGCACAGAACAGTGTTTTTCTAGAATACTTATTTACAGGTATACAGAGGAATCTGTTGCTTTGTGTAGTTTCTGCTTTGCCAGCCTACAACTTTCTGGTCTTCTCAGCTGTTCTTCATAAAATTCTAGGAATATACTCAGAGTTGCTTTCCACGCATTGGACTTTAATACATTCTTCTTCAGCTAATGTGGTCTATTCCAGACATCTTTATGGTCTATTTTTTTCTGAGCTTAGCTTCTATTATTACCTACATGTTCTGTTGTTTTCATACTTGAAAATTTTGCGTAAAGTTTGGGAAGAAATGCTCAGACCTATGGTGACTGGCTTTATCTTTCGCATCTACACAATCTAATCAAGATTTGAGATGTAGCTATATACAGTATTTCAAAACTGCCAATAGGTCACTCAGCTAAGAAAACTGCAAATATGTTTGTCAGATTCATAATCTAGAGATATGCCAAATAAAGCAAGATGCAGTATATTTTGACGTTAAAACAATTTAAAGATGGTTGAATAATAGGAGGATGTAAATAAAAAATTCCTAATTGATTCTAACTTACAATTATTTGGCCTAAAATGGCTGCATAAAATTATCTGTGAGTGCAGACGGTACGAAAGTTCTACATATACCAGCTTGGGAGCATGCAGTAGTAAATTTGCAAGCATAGTTCGTTATGCTGTTCTGATCGCATTGAACTTGGATAGTAACAAGATAAAGAGAGACCTTCAGCAGATTCATGAAAATGTATGGAGAAAGAGAAGCATGTTCTTGAATGGAAAATGAGTGTAACAAGAGCCATGAATCCAAAGCTGTAATCCATAGCATACAAATGAATATAGCAATCATTTTTGGAGGAAAACATAGTTCTTGTAGATTGTCTGTAGACTGTCTGTAGATTGTTTGTCTTTGTAGATGCACCGTAGACATTGGCTTACTCGTGTAGTAACAGAGAACCTAAATAAAATGCATAGCAATCCCATAATTGCTAAATGGATGCTGTCTTCAACATTGACAAGGATACTAGCAAATCTAAGAAGGCTCTTTGTTAGTGGAAATTAAACTGCACTTTACAGACTGTCTTCAAATATCACCACTGTAGAGCAATATAGACAGATACAAAGATAAAAGGAATTAATAACAAACAAACAAGACATCTTCAGAAGTGGCTGTACTATCTGTTCAGAGTAGCAACACACATTTTTTATTCTGTGTAATGACCTGCACAAAGTAGTGTAGTCACAAAAATATCTGCTGAGGCAGAAGTTATTACAAACCAAATGGAATGACTAAAGATCTCACTTGCACTTCACATCTGCTGCTTAGAGAACCAAAACTCTTCCACCTGCACACCTGGCTGACTGAACTAGCAGTGATCCAAGGAAGAATGCTGGAGAAGTTGCCAAATGAGCTGATGCACCGTGCCTTTGTTCTGGCACTCACTCTTGTCTTGTTCATGTGGTTTGAACAGTTATGGAGTGAATGCCAGTCCACGCAGAGTGAGATCGGTCCTTTATGCTGAGCCATTGGCACATGTATTTTTTAAATAAATGAAGACAATCAGGAATAGACCTACTTTTCACATATGACTTCTAGTCATGTCTACATAGTATATTAAGCAAGTTTAAATTGGTGGTCTTTCATTAGGATAGAGCACAGTGAAAAACACAGAGAAAGTCATTTGTATTTACCTTCACTTTTCAGCATGTATAGATATACTCAGAAAAAAATAAGATTTTTCATCAGTGTGCATTGAACTCCATATGCAACAGAGCATATTTACTAGAACACTTATGGAAAACTGTACAGTTCAGCAGAAAAATAAATGTTAAAGTGTTTACAGGACAGCAAATTAGTAGCATAAGCATGAACTTTCAAGTGATCCATTTATGTGTCAAAATGTGATGAATGGACATACACAATTAACATTTCCTGTACTCCGAAAGCCATTAGTTGCAATGAAAATAAATGGAATGTACATATCATTAGCTGTATTGACTAACTTTGAAGCCAACCACACAGAATGATGAATTCCAATATTTACAGACTTATGATGGAAAATGTGGAAGGGAAAAAAAAAAAAAAAGAGAGAGAGAAATAAACATAATTTTTTTGCCTACTTCTCAAGGAATGTATTTGTCTGTAGTTGTAAATGGATGCAGCATTGAATGTCTTCTAAGTAATTATTTCAGTTGAACTGCAAAAGATAGTTCTGTTATAATTTCAGATCTGTAAGTGTTATGTGTTATTTATTGGCAAGCACATTCTCTAGAAGCAAATGTGTTCCCCAAATGGCATGGTGTCATAGTCTTAGTTTTGATAGGGTTTGTATGTTTTCCTGAAAGGTGACAAAATTGCATTTACACATTCAATGATCTTATCATCTGCTAAACTTTCTTAAATGTGGTGGGTACACAGAATGACATAGAGTTCTACAATGCAGTGAATAATTTACCATGAGCTGAGAAAATGTAGCCTAGATTTCTTGGCATAAATGGTGTCTATGGAAAGCACACCCTTTTCTATTCAACTGAGAACATGCCTCATTTGGAAGCAATCTTTGGTAGCATTGGGGAACTGTGGAAGTGTGGAAATGAAAACAGATCACATCATGTTAGTTAAAAAGAAAAAAAGGGGAGGGGATAAGGATTTCTGCATGCCATTTGTAAGGATTTATGTAAAAAAGCATCACTAATACAAATGAAATATTTCTATTGTCCATTTGTGGTTCTACCAAATACATTTTCTGTCACTATGAGCAGTCAATAAAATGGAGTGACTTCCTTACTGATAACATCTGTAGAAATGTACTCTTTTTGTAGATGTATTCCTCTATGCCAAATTCAGGCTTTCAACTGCACAGTATTGAAACTTGGAACTTTAAAAATTAAACTGGAGAAGAGAAGGCTCTGAGGAGACCTTAGAGCTGCCTTCCAGTACCAGAAGGGTGCCTACAGGAAATCTGGAGAGGGACTTTTTATAAGGGCAGGTAGTAACAGGACAAGGTTTTAAACTGGAAAAGGGTGAATTTAGATATCAGGAAGGAATTCTTTACTGATGATGAGATACTGGAAAATGGTACCCAGAGAAGTTGTGGATGCCTCCTCCCTGGAAGCATTCAAGGTCAGTCTGGATGAGGCTTTGAGCAACCTGGTCTAGATGGAGGTGTCCCTGCCTATAGCAAAGGGGTTGAAATAGATGACCTTAAAGGTCCCTTCCAACCCCAAACATTCCATGATTCTATGAAAGACTATATATGACTGGGTAAAAACTAGAAAATCCTCTTTTTTTCCTCCTTTTTTCTCTTGCAGGAAAAAAAATATCAAGTGCAATGTCCACATTGTACATGCCGTTATATCTACAGTATGCCTTTCTCAGCAGAAGTTATGATGCAGGGAGAATGGCACAAATTGTTGGCAGTGGCTGGAGTAAGAATTTTATTTCTTCAGACTGACAGTGAATTTCTGTTTTGGAGAATTCGTTGACATTAACTTGTCACGTTACCACGTCAAGTTGGTCTCAATTTGCACTTGAAAATGCGGCTGTAACTTCAATCTCTCAGCACTTTGCGGTAGAACAGACAAACGGTTCTGTTCTAGTCAAGCTGACAGAAGTAGAAAACGTAAAGGTGTTTCTTGCCTTAAAAATAGAATAGCAAAGGCTGTTGAAATCTTACCATCTAGACTTAAAAGGACGTAGCAGACAGCAAGTGAAATAATGGTGATTAAGTATACGAAAGTAAACACTTCAGATTATTGTAATCTGTCTAACAAAATGAAAAAAAAAAACAGAATGCTTTTTTTTTTTTTCTATAAGTCATATTGAATTTCATTTTTTGGTCCATAGCCTACAAAGAAAAAAGACTATAGGGAAATTTGTAATCTAATGGAATAACTGTTTTTCTTTCTATTGGAAAGGTTTGTCATTTAAGACATTCATCTTCTACACTCTACTTGCTAGGAAGAAATGACTTTGGAATTGTATTCTACATACTTCCCTGAGTTTGTAATTCCAGTGCATTTTACTGAGCAATGGTGATGAATGTTTCTTCTGCTTACACTCCATATACTAAGTTATTAAAATACAGGCTGTGAATTGCAGCTTTGCATCAGCCTACTAGTCTAATAGAAGACTGCTGATATTAAGATTTTCTTGAGGAGAGCTAATGAGTGTTAGATGGGTTTCTATTCGCTTGATTTGTGTTTACAAAGTAATTCAAATGCTTAATAAGTTGCATCATTTTAACAAACTGCATATTGAGAAAAAATATGTGAATGATAAGGATTACTTATACAAGAAATTCTATTTCTAATGAAACATCTTTTATGTAGTGATGTGGAATTTTAAAGTGGATTTTCACTCTTCTGTCATACATTTGATTTTACAAGAATGTCCTGTGTCTTAGAGAATACCCAAGCTGAGTTCCTTGAGTTTTTGAACCAAGCTACATTTCCAAGTTACATTTCTCCTAGTGTTTTTCTTTCATTTCTAATTAATTAATTTTCCTATCATGTTTGGATCTCCACTAATTATTTTTTTAATGAGAAAAGGCTGGTAGCATACCATCCCCTTTATTCTTCATCTATTTATATGTTCAAGAGTAATTTTTTTGCCGCAAAGTTTCTGAAGATAAAGCTACCATCAGAAAGCAAAGCCTGTGTAACTTTTCTTTTGACATCATCTAAATACCTGTGCTAATTGTAACTGCCTAATGGTACAGTTCAGACTGCTTTGCATCCGTGACTCGCCTTTCTGATTATTAAGATCATGCTTAATCTTTGTGTTATTTTTAAGACCAGTAGAAACGACCTTGTTTCCTAGAGCTAATAGACATAATTGTTCAAGTCTGCACAACAAAGTGAAAACTTCTGGATTTCTACTGGAAGCAAAAGTGCTTGGTGCTCATTTCCTCTCTCCATACACCAAGACCTTACAAGCAGACTAATCAATTTAATGTGCACTGCAAAAGCTGATTTGTTGCAGTTTCTTAATCAAAAATTGTGTGTTATCAAAATCACATACCATGTACAATCTACATTTTTTTAAATTGAGATTGTTATCCTTCAACCCAACTTGTAACCCATTTTAAAAAAAAATCTAGTGACTTTGATGGGATACATTTTTCACAAATCCAACTTGATTGGCATTATGTTATCCTGCTTTAGTTCTTAATTATAATCCTGTAGCATCTATTCCATTATTTTTAATATGATTGACATTAAACTGACAGATCTATAATTGCTTTCTTTAAAAGCTGAAACACATTTGCTGTCCACCAGGAACTGACAGTATTTCAAGAGTTAAGTAATGTTAACAGTGTACAGAAAGCTCTGAGCAGCACTTTTGGGTGTTTTGCATGCAAATTACCTGGATACAATGATTTTTGAAGTATAATGTTGCAACATTTTCTGATACTGCTACTAGGATGGAAAGAATAATGCAACATACATACATATACATATCTTCTTGGTTTGATTTGGACAGAAATGAGTTGTTCTTTATAATACATATAATGTTTCATCTAATAAGTGAATAACCTAGTGAGTCAATATGATTCAGTATTTTTTGTCCCAAGGAATGGATTTAAAGTCAGCACTTAACACTTTAACTCTGCTAAATAACTCTCTTATCAAGTGCCTATAGTTGCTACCTCCTTATTTACTTTTCTTTTAAAACAAATTTTATCAAGTTACACTTTCTTTTATTCCTGGATGACTGTTTTCTTTTACCTTCTATTCCCTTCTAAGACTAATTCTTAACCATCTGTCTTTGATGATGGCATTGAGGCTCTGAGCAGCTAACACAGTGCTTATTTGTTCCGGATTTCAAAAAGAGCTTTGTACTCTAGGCCCATATTCACATTCTATTATTTTTAATGGGTATTTGAGGCATAGTTTCCTGCAAGGTTACTTCGTATTTTAAAATATTTAGAACAGTCTTCTCACAAATAAATCAAATTTATGAAATTGAGATGTCAAAGCTGCCCAGCTTTAGCAATGCTCCAATGAAATCCAGTTTCAGGATAATGTGCAGCATTTGTTCACTTACCCATCCACTCCGTAAACATTTATAAAGATTTATAAAGTGTTCATTTATAAAGACTGTTCAAAAAGCCATTTCCTTCATTATCCATTTACAGAGAAAAGTAAGTTGCAGTGACAGAATTCAAGAGGCTAGATTCACCATGCAGGTAAAAAATTATTCAAGAAATTGAATATTTTTCATCTTTTTTTTTTCCCCCATTCATATGCTGTAGAGCAAAATGTCGCAGCTTATTTTGTTCAGAAACCCTTTCTCTTCTTTCACTTTGTTAAAACTGTTCTTTTTCAGATGATGTGTGGTCTTGCTATAATTTATTGAGTATCCATTCTGAGTTAACACAATTATCAATACTGAAAGACATATTCCATAATTAGGTATGAGCACAAACTAAGCTATGAGAGGGAACAGATACACTTGTTAGTATAGAAGACTGATTTTCTATGCTTGGATTCCTAGCTTGCTAGAAGACAAAATGAGTCCTTGTCTATAGCAAACATTTTTATTTTCTTTTTCTCAACATTTATTAAATATGTCACTTAAACAGTTTAAAAATTAACAACAAAGTCTTTAAATGTTTTGAGATGTCATAAACATAAAAAAACATTCTCTTTCTCATACTATGTGTTTTCCTTATCTTCCACCAGGATAGCTTCATCTTTTATACAACTTTTTTAGGCTGTTTGATACCGCTTTCAGTTTGACCTGTTTTATATATATGTATTCAAAGTAGCAGCCCTGATGCCACGTTTTCATGGAGATTTTCAATGATGTAAGTCAGTTTTAGCTGACTTTCAGGAAAAAAAAAATCAGTTCTTTGTTCTTTATATGAAACAAGCAACTACAATGTTACATTTTTATCATCCCAATGGTTGCCTGGAAAACAGGTGATTCAATGGTTAGAAGAAAGCAGCAGCAGAAAAAAAAAAAAAAAAAAAAAAAAAAAAAAACGACTTTCTTTTTCAATCAATTCTGTATGTCAAAAAATAATGAACAACTAAATTTATTTAAAAATATTACCTCCATCAGACAAAGAAGGAATAAATGAATAAATCACTGAAGCAGTGACATCTTTTAGCTCCAGATGTCCATGTGAATGAGTACATACTAGCTACTGATATTTTCTCCAGTACAAAACCTGCAACATCAAAGTGATAATAAATTCTACATTTTATATTAAAATGGTTTTTTTCCTCAAGATTACCTTTGTTACAAAAATGTGTCTCTGTGCACACTGTGCTTTTAATTATCTCTGCTTTAGTGAGAACAAACATCACTGCTAACCTGTATTATGCTGTAGGCCATGTCTGTAATATGTGAGGCCTGGAAAAGTGTTTTCAGAATGCCAGAGGTCTGCTCAGCAACGCACTGATCAATCCACTTCACATATTCCTAAAATATCTCTTCCATGTTTCTGAAGGAATAAAATGGTGAAATACGAGAGTCAGCAGAGGAGATAGTTTATTTGCAATAATGTATGTATTTGAGTACTCACGGAAGATGATTAGGTCTTTTTGGGTAAGGACAGGCCTTAGAGGGAGAAGGGGAAGATTTGACAACCACTTACTATGATAATCAGATTTACATTAATTTTAATTATTTAACTTAATAAGTTAAAAAACAAAACAAAACAAAACATATGGGATAGATTAATTGTGAAAATTATGTCAAACCATAGAGGAAGTTTAGCCTGAAGAATGCAGGAAAAAAGAAAATCAAAAGATTCAACTTTAGCAGGGTTGTTCACAATCCCAGATCCTTAAAGGAAGTTGCAGCTACATTATCAAAACCAACAAAAATTCCCAAACTTACACCTGAAGACAGATGGGGAGCTAATATCAACGGCCATCCTGTCAAGGACTGCTGGTCCATCTTCACTTTCAAAACGCAATTTCTGAGCTACTACAGCCTATTGAGCTTTTGGTGTCTTTTCAATTTCTCTGAGGCATTGGCCTTTCAGCCCAATTTGCAGTTGAAGTCTTTGCGTCTCCTCTGTTGCTAAGCTCCCCAGGGCAATTGGTATTTCTTTTGGCATTGCTGTAAATAAGTCAGTCGCTGTCTGCTGCAGCAGCTAGTTCATTAGTCTTCTTTCAAAGGCACACGTCTGCTCTCTGTCCTCATTTCACAGATTGCTCAGCTGCAGTTTGGGAATAAATGCTATGCATGCCACTTAGAGTGTGGCTTGTAGTATGATGTTGTCATATCCCCATTTCTCCCCATCCCGAGGACTTCCATCTTCTAGTTGGATACATTCTACCTGCTGCCCAACTGCAACCTGAAGTTAACTCTTCCTTAGCACTGACTTGTTATAAAAAGAGCTGGAGTCACATTTGTATTAGCTGCAAATACTGTAGGAATGTGATAGCGCAGTCAATTTTCTTCCTTCAGTATGGATCTCTTAAAGACTCACTACCTCCCCATGACGGGCCTAGAAACGAAGTAGTGCTTTCTCAAAGGCGATGTTCAGTTTGGGTGCTCAGTTTCAAAAAGGTAGGAACAAAAGAAATTTACTTTGCTAAACTGTTACAAGAATGAGTTTAGATTCTTCTAGAAAAGTAACAGCTGGTTAGCTATGATAACTTGAACATAGGAGTTCATGTAGTTCCTTCTTGTTACCTCAGCCATCCTCACAACTGTTGGGCATTTCAGTGCTGTAGTGAAGCAGCAGCTCCTAGATTTTTCTCTCAAAAAAGCATTGGTCAAATCTTAAGCCTAAAGCATATTCTGTAGATACAGCAGGGAGTTTGAGACTGATAGACACATTAGCATTACTTAATGTCAAGAAAATTAAAAAGGATACATATGGGTTAATATAGCTTACTTAATTATCCACAAAAATATAGTCTCACTTTAATTTCTACATATGTCTGATAGAGCAAGACCTTAAATAACTTGATAGGCTTAATTCATGCCTATCTTTCCATTATTTAAGGTAATTCACCACAGTGGTTGAACAGAGTGAGATAAACCTCATTGGTTGAGATGAATGGTTTGCCCAGTCCAATATGTTTTCTTCAGCAGCAGTACCCTTGTACTGGGAGCATCAAGCTTGGCCATTACTTTCTGTTTGACCTGTACCTTGTCCCTCTCTTCCTTCTCTCCAGCATGAAGATTCCTATCCTTTTTAGGCTCCATGCCTTTAATCATTTTTGTTGCCATTCCTTTCTAACTCTAGTGCATCACCACCTCTGCTTAAGGTCCTATTTTCCTGAGGCAGAAAATACAATTTAGCAGTTCACTGTTTAAACATGAAGTCCCTTTATACGGAACAGTCATGAGGATGACAGCAGTAATTCAGCAGGGCATATGAGCCATATCTGGAGGAACAAAATCCATGTCCCTTGGTAATTCTATTCAATTTCCTCCAGACATAGATCAGGCCAAGGTCATTAATCTCTATTTTAATTGCTTTTCTTTCTCATTAACTCGTCTATGTTAGAAAGCTTGATTCATCCAGCTGCAGAGAAGGGACAATTAAAATCTTTTTGATGGTTATTGCCTAAAATCCAATCACAAGTAAAAAAAAGTTTTTGAGCAGAAGAGGAAGGATTGGTCACATTAGACATTAATGTTAAGAGTATTCCAAAAGAACAGCTTTCAGTTTTTGATTTTTAAAACTTGATATCTAGTGAATGAGAGTTTTGTATCTAACATTTTTAACAATAGAAGGATGCATGTTTTCTGTACCATTATGCTTATATGTTTTAGACTGTGTTTCCCATAAGCTAGCAATATCTACATCGTATGATTTATCCAACCAGACAAACGAATGTCCCTGTTTGAAATGGACATGATATATTTCTGGGTATTTCTTCAGTCTGTTACAATAAATAAGAGCTAGTTAATAATGTCATTCATTACAGACTTTTCTTTTTTACTTTTCAGAAAGGAGATTTAGAAGGAATAAACGAATACACAGCAAGCATTCTTGTAAACCTTGCCATGAAACTTCTACATTTTTTTCTGTCCTAGTTATACTAGAGAAAGTATTTTTTTTTTCCTCTCTGTTTTGTTTAATGCTAGAACACAGCTAATGATGAACTGTGATCATTTTAATAATCACTTCCAAATGTACTTCCTTACATTAGAATATTGGCCCTGGTATTTGGTATTTGTATATCTGTAGCTGTATTTCTATTTCGCTATGTATCTTTTCTATGTTAATAAGAAAAAATTCCTTGCTGTCATGTTCCTTGAACTTTTGCTTTCAGGTCTACACCATTAAATTTATCTTCTTTCTTTATCCATCTCTTATGGTGGTTACAGTGATGTAAAGAGTAACAACACAAGAAAGCTGTGCTGAACAAATGCTGGCTATAAGTTCAGGTACTGAAAAATCTGGAAGTGTTGGGAGTAAGTTTCTCTGTAGAAATATGATTTAAATTTTTTTTTTCTAATATATTTTCATACTTATTTCATCAAATATCAAATGATCAAATAAAAGAATTTTTTTTTCATAATCCATATTTTATTTTTCTTAAAGTAATTCTCAGAAAATAGTGAGAATTTTTGCACTCAATTTTCTTTGCCTTGAAAATATAAGTAATAGCGCATGCAAGCTCAAACACTTAAGATTTTACAATTTTATAAGCAATGAGGTCTTTATATAAGATCTTTAATTACAACACAGGCTACAGCACTAATCTGCTGCTTGGATTACGACTGAGTGCACACTATGTCACGACAAGCATGTACCCTGGATGACCTTAGCCTGAATGAATGCTCACAGATCTCTTTTGCTACAATTTGGCATCCAGCATTGTGTCAGTGTATAGAATTTGCTTCTGAAGAAATACATCTTGTATATATCTTTCCAAATTGTGCAAGGTCCAGGAAAGCCTCATGAGTGATGACAGATTTTTCCGCACACAGGTATGTGCTTTGTGTCGCTCTCCATTAGACACTGCAGATAGTATGTTCTCTCTCTCAGATCTTTGGCAAGGTCAAAACATACTCAACTAAAGAGAAATTCATTAGGAGGACCAGATTAATCATTAGTAAAGGCCTTCTCTGGTGACTTAGGTTTATTTCAAAGATTTGGATTGATTTCCTCTTCCATTTTCTTCCCTCCTGTGGAGCAAAATAATGACAATTAACAGACGCATATTCTTTTCTCTTTGCTTGATATTTCCATCTTTTGCAATGCCTATACACATACAACAACATGAACAAAGCAGCATACATCTCCAGAGGTCCATTGCCTGTTTTACAAATCACCAATACCATTTTTTTTCCTGCTTATAGTATGACTGAGCCTGGCCACACGCCTCTGTATTTGATTACTTAAGTACAGAAAGGAAACTGAAATTTTGTTGGAGAAGTCCTTTAACATATCTGCATGTTTTCCAAAAAAACAAAGCTCACTTTCTGAAGTTAATATTCCCTTTAGGCAACTTGTGATGCATATAGATCTATATAGATCTATTCATTTAATGCTTTGTAACCTCCACACAGAAGAAACTTTCTGCTGAAATGTTACCACTTCTCTTGTTCACTGTACACTTTTGGAAGAATCATTATGATTATGCAATGTTACAGTTTTGCTGCCACACTAAGAGCTCTGTGGAAGGTATCTGGTGTTCATTAAATAATATCATATTTTGTTTTTATACTTGTCCATGGTCTCAAAGAAAAACTGCCACAAAACCAACCTATCTGTGAACAGTAGAAAAATGCTGTCTTTGATATCAGAAGCTTCAAATTCAGTTCCCAACGATACTGTTAGCTGAGTAAGTATTAAAAGATCAGCTAAACTCCCTTTTAAATAATAATATAGCAACAACACTGACATCACGCATAAAACACTTCACGATCTATTGAGCAGAGGCCCTAAAAAAATTAAAATAAAATAAAACAAAAACAAAAACAGAAACACAATGAATTTTTTTTTATGTGTTAGCTACTGCTTTAGTATACCTGAAAATATGTGCTCTATTCATTTAATGCAAGGGCAAGTCATTAGATTAGATACCTGCATTTCATACATTAGATACCTGCATTTCATATATATCTTCAGAAATAAGCTTTTTCTGCCTCCTCTCTAATAGTAATTTATTTTTATTTCAAATTATACTCTCCTGGAGTGTAAGTATATATTGTACTTAGCATACCTCTTTGTTTTGGTCTTTCCATGAGAATATTTAAAAGAAAGTGCACTTGACTGTGACACAATAAAGAGTATGTGGGGAAAAAAACACAAAATTTGCATAAAAACAATTACAATATTATTGGCATTTCTATAACATAGAAGTCTTGACTACTGTACAGTACTGCTTATCTACCTGTTCTGGCATTCTCCACAATAACTTTCATAACTGTTGGCTAGGTTTCAATATGCTTAAAAGAGAGACGTGGCCCTTAATGCAAATCAAGTTTGTACAAATTTCATGAGGTAGACTATTAATTAGGACGTAAAAAATCTTGTTCGCAAAACAATAAAATAAATCTCAAGCTTTTTAGACACCCAAGAATCAACTTGAGAACAAGCTGTTAAGTGTGTTCCAACCACAGAAAAATCCTCAGCTGAGGATTTCTGCAGGTGGATATTAGATATTAAAAGTGTTCAGCCACAAGATATAAATCTATTGCCAATCTGGCTCTTCTAGCTCCCATACCATGAAAATAATTTTTCCCTCAAAAAACATTTTCTAAGAAGCACCATTGATATCAGCAGGTTTGTAATGCGTTTTGGCATATCCTTGGCCAGACAGTTTCTCCAAGGAACAGAAACTGACCTCTTCAAGGTATTTTGTATGAAAAGTGAAGAAACAAGGAGACTTTAGCTGTTTTGGATGGAGCAAGCAGTCCTAGAACAGAAATGTTATACAGGAAACAAATTTTTCAAATTGGGATGCTCTGGAAATATCAAGAACAGTCCCTTTCAGTTTTTGGGAGACATTAATCTGAGCAGAACATTTAACTAGATTTAATATTCTTGTTGCTGCTTCTAGTACATTGACTTGTGGTGGAAACTCAGAAGGGATAATAAACGTTATGAGTCAGAAGTTGAAAGAGGCTAAGGCAGAACAGATTCTATCACAGTTAACAGACCATCCCTACCCATCAGTCCATGCAATGCGTAATTTTGTTTACCATTGTGCCATATCCCCTCTACCAAATGTTGCTTTTTCCACACCAAGGATTTCTTTCTGAGCTGGCTGTACTTCATGTGTACATCATTCCAATTACACCGTTCGTATCTTTCTCTCAGAGTGAGAAAGAAAGGAGGATGAGACCTGAACTCCATACGAGTTGTCAGTGAATCACAGATTTATATGGTGGTGTAATGATGCTCTCTGTTTTATTGTCTTCTCCTTTTCTAATAATTTCTAACACTGGAACTGTGGTTTTGACTGTTGTGAGTACTGAAGCATAAAACCAATCATGCAGGAACACGTAACTTCTCACTTGTTTATTCAAATGTAACGAAACATTCCGAATAGAAAAGGCAAATACTTTAGATTTTAATTCGGCATTTTTTGCCATTTATGCTCCCTCTGAAGACCTATTAGGGTATTAAAATGGAGGTGTGTGAGCCCTGTTTGTATAAAATTCATTTAATAGATACTTTAAATAATTAATTTGGTTAAAAATTACTTTGTAGAATTATTAAATGGTATGTTTCTTTGAGATTATTTTTCCTCTCTTCTTTAGTAACATATTTTAATAACGTCCCACTTATATAATTGTTAATAGGGCCCATAAACGTAAGTAATTAAGCTTAAGAATTACTGAATTATGCCTTAATGTGATTAATTTTTACATTTGAAAAAACTATAGAATAAATGAGTAATTATTATAATTGATTTGCCATACTCATTAGTTAAGTGTAAGTAATAAATATGGGGTTATGTATGTGATTCTACAGCCAGAATGCTGAAGCCTTTTCTATTCTATGCCATTTAATCCTGTGCTATATACATATATTTAGAAACATTTTTTTTCAGATTTTAAAAATATTTAAATTGCAACATTGTGTCATAAAGACTGAAAACAAAAATGCCATCTTTGAAAACGGGAACATTCCACTGTTTCCTGCTTTTTTTTTTTTTTTTTAGGTAAAAGAAACCCCAGCAGTGTAGAAAAAAACAATGAGTTTCTTGTAGAAATTTTCAGATTTTTCATGTGCCATATTCAACTTTTTAATACTTGTCAGCTTCTGTTCTCTTTTTTTATTTTTTTATGGTTAGACCTCATGCAAACAAATTTTTTTCACTAAATTATTAACATCAATCAAAGCAAGTGTGCTTACATTCACATTCTGTTATAAAGCTTTGAGGCAGAGCAGCTTTCATCTTGACTGTGTCAACCTTTCCCCATTTTAGCAGGTCAGTGGTATCTAATACCTAAAGGAGTGTTCAGCTCAAGAATTCCTTAGCTTTGTCTACTTATTTATTGTACCAATAAATATTGACTGTGAATTCATTTCATACCAAATTTCAATATTTAGTATTTGCTTTAGCTACCCGTTACGAACCTGAACACATGCAATACTGGTAAACTGCTCCTGTGGTTAACTGCTAGTGTCACTGTGAAAGTTTTATAGCTCTTTTACTTTGAGTTTCATTTTACTTTTAACTAATAGCTTCAACTGTCTCTTAATTATTTACTTTCTGTTATATCCTAACAGATTATGATCAAATCACCTTATAACCATCTCTGGTTTGTATATTTTGCTTCAAGGTGTCTGCTACATTAGGTTAACAAAGCTTATGTCCTGTAAGACTCCATTAGAAAGACATCCTTCTCTCAATTACGTTTGAAATGCAACAGATTGCAATTATTTAATCAGTATAATGGCTGTCCCATTAAGCAGCGATGGTTCTATATTTATTGAAGCAAAATCAAATAAAATGCCTTGTATAAATACAGGTCATCAGTGGTTACCTTTCCCAAATACTAATCTTGTTAAAACATAAATTAGTTTGAAATTGCGAGTTTCCAAACCCCATGTTGATTGGATACATCGATTCAGTTATTTATTATCTGAGCCCATAATTTGTTGGGATTAATCTTATGTTGATGGGCAAATAATTACTCGGGGTGTCTCATTAGCCTTTTACAAAATGGTATATGTACTTCTGATCTTTTCAACTTTCCCATTATTTTGTAACTTTGCAGAATTGAAAATTCTTGACCAGTTTTGAAATTTGAATTTCCCTCTCCCTCTCAGGTCTGCCCTGGTAAGGCCCCATCTGGAGTATTGTGTCCAGGTCTGGGGCCCCCAGTACAAGGAAGACAGGAAGCTGTTGGAGAGGATCCAGAGGAGGGCCACAAGGATGATTGGAGGGCTGGAGCACCTCTCCCATGAGGGCAGGCTGAGGGAGCTGGGTTTGTTCAACCTGCAGAAGACTGCAGAGTGACCTCATTGCAGCCTTCCAGAACCTAAAGGGAACCTATAATCAGGAGGGGAGTCAACTCTTCGAAAGGGAATATAATAGCAGGACAAGGGGAAAGAGTTTTAAGTTGAAGGAGGGAAGATTGGATATCAGGGAGAGAGTGGTGAGGTGCTGGAAGAGGCTGCTCAGAGAGGTTGTGGATGCCCCATCCCTGAAGGTGTTCAAGGCCAGGTTGGATGGGGCCCTGGGCAGCCTGGTCTAGTATTAGATATGGGTGGTGGCCCTGCCTGCAGCAGTGGAATTGGAGCCTCATGATACTTGAGGTCCCTTCCAACCCAAGCCATTCTATGATTCTATGAAACTCAGGTACTGTAGTTAAGTACAGAATTGTAAGATATGTATCTCAAAACATACGTTTTACATACTTTTTACATGGAGTATATTTAATCATCGTTTGGCATTTCAAATTTATCATGTCTTTTTTTAAATTTTATTTCTTCTTGATAGGAGAATGTAGAAGTATGATTCTGTCCATTTATAATAAACTTGGATAGTCTTTGTTTCTAGTGATCACTTGTCCTTCAAATACTTAGCCTTCTTATTTTTTTTTTTAGTCTACATCATCATTTCTAATATCAGTTTCCATATTTGTATTTTAGATGCACTTTTGTGTTTATATACACAGGGACATTCATGAAGAATAAATGCATAGTTGAAATATATTTAAGGCACATTATATTTTTATTTTATATATGGATAGAAAATATACACATTTCAAGTTTATTTTAATTTCGCAAAGTATAGATTTAAAAAAAAAATAATCATGTGCCTTTTTTTTTTCTGACTGGGATATGTTAAGAAACTATAAAATATTCTTTAACCATTTCCCTCTATCAATCATTGCAGTTTTTTCCATTTCAATTCTTCCTTAAATTGCCTTGTTTCATAATTATTCCAAGTCATTATCTGACAACCATTATGCACATATGTGTGTATGCATATTTTTATTTGTATAATTTTTTCTCATTGAAAGTAGCAAAATAGCCATATCATTTTTTGTAATTAAAATAATCAGGCTTTATCTAGCAAACTAGAATCCTCCTATTTAAAATAAATATATTGATTTTAATTACCTTCCTCAAGGATAGGTGTTAATCCCATTTCAATCCCCACCCTGAGTTGGTATGAACAAGATTAAGTACTTATCTCTAAACAGAGATGATTAAACAATACAGAGATTAGCAGTTTGCTAAGAAATGAAACTGAGAATTCACCTTGTTGGGTGTAGCAGTATGGAAATTGGAGGCAAAAATAAAACAAAAAAACAACAACAAAACAGCGTGAGAGAGTCTTTACAATGGCTTTAACAAGTACTGTACCCCCACATAGTAGAAATACATGCTGTATTTTCTACTTCTCATCATTCTTCACTTCTGGGCTCTTCTGGGGACATACATATTTTTAAGATAATATATTTGGTGTAATGTTTTCTTAATTGAAAGTGTATCAATATTATAATTGTTTAAGAGATCTATAGGTCATACACCAACAGGGCGTGATTATTCTAATGAAATGGAAGTCATTTGGCCTTCAACTACACAGAATTTAATATGCACCTGAGGCACAGATTAATGACCTGCTAATATATCTCATTTAATGTCTCATTTCTTAAATAAACCAAGTGATCTTTGGGAAACTATCCAATAAATAAATGAAAAAAAGCAGTACCTGTTATGACTTACTGAGTGCGTGTTACTAAAATTTGGGTAAATAGAAAGTATTCTTTGAGGTTTATGTACTATTTCAAAATTCAATCTGTGCTGCAAGTTTTCTAACAGTTAGGACTGTAAAAGAAGAGCTCCTAAAGTTCCATAGTGGGTCAGGCACTGAAATGGATATTATGCTGAGTGATGAATAGAAAAAAGTTAACCAGAATCTGATGTCTACAAAAGCAGTGAAGGTTCTCAAAGGGTGACAATTAAAGGTTCATTGCCTTTTATTTTCATTGCTTGCTGTGACCTTGATGTGGTGGATGCTGCACCTAGAGAGAGCTTCTGGCAGCCTTGAAGATGGATAGGAGCACCTAGAGTAGCAGTGGGGCAGCATATGAGCCTGGATGTGCCTTTGGCCATGTAATGGAGCTGTATCTTAAATGCTTTCATTCTTCCCGCCTGTTGCTGTGGTCCTAGGAAGCACCATATTCTCTCCAAATTGGTTGCAACAAAAAGGTTCCCCTGTCAGCCACAAGGAGCACCTTTAAGGCTGTACATGATCCATAGTACACCCTAGGAATGTCTGCTAGGAGCATACCCCCGTTTATGTTTTATATTCATTATTCATAACAATATTACATATTGTTATAAATGTTTAATATATGAAAGCTCAGCTCTTGAGGGCTTCACAAGGATCTTTTCCTATACCTACATAAGAAAGAAGGTGTCAGATACAGTCTACAATGTTGACTGAAATTTATAAAATTCTGCTTATTTTTTTCTGCTTTCCTTGAAGATTTTTATATTCTGTGCTTATTGTTGTTAGTTCTTTTGCATATGCCCATGCTATTGACATGCTGTGTGGCTTTTTTCCTTCGCATGCATCTGTTCAATGATCAAATTTAGAATCTTATAAATAGCACTAAGCTCATCCCTGTTAACGCAAGGGGATATTTTAGGTGTTTTCCAACATGTAAATTCAACAGACTGGTGTTTTCATCGAATATATTAAAAAGTAAGTAACCTTAGCTCCTAATTTTTCTTTAATAATAAAAAAAAAAGCTTATCTTTTCTGAATTCTACTACACAGACAAAGTATGCACCTGTTTAATTAATTATTTATTTCCTTGTAGTAATAGTCTTTAATGTTCTATTAAAGACTCACAGGAATTGAACTATTCGGTTGGATTCTGTAGTCTTTTAAAATATAATCCATGTAAAATCTGTATTAAACATATTTACAACATGTTATTTTATTTCCTAAATCTGGAAATCCTGCATGACTTTTTCAGCAGTAAAGAAAACAACATTAATAATTGAATATATTGGATAAATGAAGAAATTTCGTCCTCACAGATTCAGCGTAATTGCAATGCAATTTAGAAATTTTAATATGCATTCAAGGTCCCTGTTGAAATACTAATCTTTGTAACTTTTACCTTATAAAAATTGCTGCAAAGATCTTTACTGTAAGCAGCATGTGTCTGATAAAAAAAGAGATGTAGTAAAAGTGAAGAGTGTTTGGCCAATGATATTTGAGATGTTGGAAAAAAGGGCAAAAGTAAAGAAAAGGGAAAATGTTAGGTTAGTCTAGTGTCTTATATGAAAATGTAAGTAAATCAGAAATTGTTATAGTTAAAAGTCAGGTTGTTGAGCAGAGTTTAACCACGGGAATGCTAATCAATTGGTAAAACATTTACGTACGTCTGCGTGTTTTACATTTGGTCTGGTGTTTACATCCAGGCAAAGGTCCCGCCCAGAGCTTCAGGCTGGAGGAGAGCTCAGGGGAATCCTAATTGTGAATATAAATGTCCAATGAGAGGGACTAAAGATGAACATTAAGTTAAAAATCTAAAAGTAAAACGTAAAATAAAAGTAAAGATCACCAGAATTCTAATGCTGATGTGAATGAGTCCATTCTTAACCTTCTGTATGCACTTTTATTTTTATATTTCTTTTAAAATAAGGAAATGAACTCCTGAGAATAATAGTTTATTTATCTTCTTTCTCACAGAATCGAAGGGATTGGAAGGGGCCTCTGGAGATCATCCAGTCCAACTTAGTGCTAAGGCAAGATTCCTACGGCAGGTTGCACAGAAAAGCGTCCAGGTAAGTTATATATATGTCCACAGGAGGAGACTCTCAGGGCAGCCTGTTTGAGTGCGCCCTCACAGTAAAGAAATTCTTTCTCATGTGCAGATGGAACTTTCTGTGTTTCAGTTTGTGTCTTCTGCCCCTTGTTCTGACAGGAAGTTACTTATTAGTAATTGGAGAAAGTTTCTTCCTCCATTCTAATGCTGTGTATAAATTAATATACAGTAATATGGAAACTGAAGATATTTTTTTTTGTCAGTTCCTTCTTTGTTTCAGTTCCAAACATTCTTTTGAATGCGTGGCTTAGGGCAGGTTAGATATTTGCTTGTACAGAAGATGATTTTATCAATATACACTATTAATTTATATATATATATTTTTTCTCATCAGAATGGCACATTTTGAACAGTTTCACTGTGACTTTTACCAGTCCAATTACAACATAGATGACCAGGAAGATTACAGCACTTGTGACTCTAGTGAAAACTTGAGTGGAAATAGAAAGTAAGTATGCTACCAAAACAAAAAGAAGACGTTTCAAAACTCAGGTGAAATTAATGACAAAGAAAAGCATTCAGTTGAAACAAAAGGATTCTGTGAACAATGCAGCTGGAGTTTAAGGGTGAAGTAGAAGTTGTAGCAGTAGAAAGATGAAGAAAATACATGTATCCTTTTCTAATGCATTTTTTTGAAATCAAATGGTGACTTGTGCCCCTGGAAGAAAGACACTGAGGAAAAGAAGTTCTAAGTTAAGGAGATTTCTAAGCAACCATGTTGCAAGAGGCTGGATGTTGTTGCAGCCTCCCTGTTCAGCAGCTGATGAATTTGGCTGGTCCTAGGACTTGCACAGGGAGATGAAAAGGCCTGACCTGCCATAAAACTCTCTGCCCTACAAAGATGTTCATTTAGCCCTACCCACAATGGCAGTGCTCCACAGAGTCTGCACCTCCCTTCTGGAAAATATCAGGGAATAAAAAATAATTTTGATTGAAACAGAAAGATGGGTGTCAAAGGATGAGAGATTAGGCCCAGCTCTCTCTATGCCTTCTGGTCATACAGAAATAAAATTATATATAACAATAATCGGGAAATCATGGAAAATAGAGCAGCAAAGAGCTTTGAGATCTATACCTCCCCCAAGGCTGCTTTACTTATAATTAAGCCTATCATAGCCTATTATAAAGGATTGGGATCTGCACTAATGTTGAAAATAGTTGAAAATGTAAGCCATGGCACATGGGTGAAAGAAACAGTTCTAGGGAACCATTGAGTTGCTCACTGCCATCATTTGTTTCACTGCAATTTGCTTCTTGTCCCAGGAGCCAGACAGGACACAGACCTCTGGCTGGTGCTTTTGTCCCTTCAGAAATGCTGTTGCCATCTCAGAGTTACACAGGTCAGATTTTACAGCCAACAGTTCTATACAGTTCCAACACTCTCTCTCACCTTAGCTACACTGATGGTTTTGATGAGGAACCTCCTTTGCTAGAAGGTAAAAATAAAACCAAGGACAATGCATGTTTGTATGCTTCTGTTTCCTAACTAGTGTCAGCCACCAGAGTATCTACAACAGGTGCTCAGCCTGGCTGTTGAACTTGCCCTTGTGAATTCAACTTTGTCCAACTGCTTCTGTCCTTAAGCCTGAATTTTCTTATCCGAGGTCCGTAAGGGTTAATTCATTATGTCATTTATATGGCATATGCTTTACTACCACTAGATGACAGCATAACAATAAGTTTTACATTCATATTTCCAAATATTTTTCTGCTCCATGTTTATACTGCATGCATACTGGAATATCTTTAATTAATAAATATTGATAATAATCTTATTTGCTTATCTAGTAATAAATTTTACAGTTTGAAGATGCTAACTAGATTGTTTCAGTGTAAAGGAAATGTTTAAAGCTGCATTCAGCTTCAATTTGTTGATCATTTAACTGCATGGACAACATCATTCTTCATGATGATTGAATTATCTTAATGCTAGTGACTGACCTGTAGATGAACATTCAGTTAGCAAAACACCAGTACTACCTACATTAAAAAATAAAATAATAATAAAAAAATTGTGACTACTCCACAGTTATATAAAAGGAAAGTATGCAGCTCTTTTTTGCACTACTTTAAACCAGCAAGATCATTCTGAATGACATGGATAACTTCTAGACCTCCAACTCTCAGTCCTTCAGGCATGTAATCACACGGGCAGCTCACCCCGTGAAAAGGATGTTGAAATACAACTACTTGTGATCTGCAGAGCTGCAGAGACATTCATGACTGTGTCAAATAAATTGACCAAGGTCAAACCTTTTAATACTGAACAACCTTATTTATGTAACGTTTTGTCTTAGTTCGAGATGATGGATTGGTGAAGAGCTAGCTTTTCAAACAGCTCTAACATATTGTCAGTCTCAGTCATTTTGGCAACCAGTTCTGAATCTAGCTTTTCCTTGCTGGAGCATCTCAGGAAAAATGATTGATCTTTCAAGATGAAGTGTTTCTGAAGAAGTCAGAAAAGAAATCTTTGCAGTATCAGAATTCCTATTGACTTTAATGGGAAAGAAATTTGTTCTGTTTCCAGGGTTTCCTGTAATTACGTTTTAAATGCAAAAAGCTTATAAAGCACTCTACAAAGTATTATT
Source organism: Lagopus leucura (assembly GCF_019238085.1). Classification (NCBI taxonomy): domain Eukaryota; kingdom Metazoa; phylum Chordata; class Aves; order Galliformes; family Phasianidae; genus Lagopus; species Lagopus leucura. The sequence continues at coordinate 47,091,347 of NW_024962264.1, forward strand.
AACTTGCCTTGAAGGAAAGAATGTCATTTTTAAGTGCCTCTGGCTGCTAAGGCTTAAGACACATCTCTTGTCAGACTTACCAGAATTAAATCATATATCTGTGTCTTCAGTTTTCCAGAATATCTTGAATTCTGCAGTTAATGTTAATTAGCATATTTTTCAGCATCTAAGTTAGTGCAGTTTATATATATATATATATATATATATTAATATAGGAAAAACAAATATTAACTTGAAAATGCTGAAGGCATTTCTTGACTCATTAGATTTAATAAAAAAATATTTCCAGTTTAGAATCAGAGCTGACTCTCAGCTATACTGGATGAAAATGTACAGCATGATCTACTACAGAATATATCATCCTACAACATTATCTTCATTCAAGTGATTAATTTGTTTAGGGATCTGTGATATCTACTGGGTTACTGTAAAAGTGTTGTTCTCTTGTAAGCAGTTCTGGAATTTCTCATTGCAGAACTTGGGATAAATTTTGAGCACATATGGCAAAAAACTTTAACAGTTCTAAATCCAATGAAACCTGCAGATGGCAGCATTATGATCGAGACGGACCTCACTGGACCTGTGGTTTTCTGTTTGGCCCTTGGAGCAACGTTGCTGCTGGTAGGTTGTGCTAATTTAAGTGATCAATTTTCTGACAAGTTAATGCCTCTGTGATTAATGTACATGAAGTAGCAGATGTAGATCTGACAAATATATGTATATATAAAATGAGTCATTCTCTGCTATTTTCCCAATATTACATGTAAAAAAGACTTCTTGCTTGAAAGCACATAATGTTTAATTGTAATGTAGATGTAATACAAGTAAAGTAGTGTGTTACTTCCAGTGGAAATAAAAGATCTCACCGTTATTGGAGATAGGGATTAATATGAACAAAGATCTGCACAGTACATAGGCTGAGGAGGCTCTTAACACTTGAGGTACAACATGAAGTAGATAAGGACATAAAAGGGAATTTCCAAAGGAGGGAAAAAGAAGGCATAGCAGACCAGCCCAGTTTTTAAAGCACTCTTGCTGCTTTTTTTTTTTAATTATCCTCTCTCATTTGTTATTCTGGGGAGTGCAGAGATATAAAAGAAAAATATATCTATCTTTATGCAACTAAAAACATTTCAACAAGAATTTCAACTTCTACCTCCCTGTCAAAATTTACAATACCTTTCTATAAATTTTGCTAGCATCTTCTTAATCTACACTCTCTTTCTATATCATCTGCTAAACAAAATATTTAAGCCTTTGCTTAAATTTTTTCCTCTTCATGAATAGATTTTCCTACAGAAGGAAAGCTGAAAGAAAGATTGTACAATAGTCCAAAATTCATCTATTTGTCACTGACAACAGAGGCTCTCTGGTGCTGCTGAAGGACGGCTCTGATTGTCAGCAACCATTTATCAGACAGGGACAAAGTGGGACTGTTCTGGGGAGGGTTTGCTGCACTGACACCTGAGGGAAGAGAAAAGGGGCTCTAATTCTCCTTTTCCTCTGTGATAAATAGTGCTGAATCAGAAGACTTGAAAGTTCTTACTCAATTTGTAATGTCAGTGCAGTACCTTGACTGTGCAAACTGCAATATAAAAGGCAAGTGTTATTATTTATGTGCCTGTAAAACTGAAAATATTTTAAAAGAGCAGAAACAGCAGCAGGAAATGGAATTTGGGAAAAGAAGGTGGAAAGCTACAGAAGATGGGCTCTCTCCCACCTAGAGAAATAAAGATGAGGGGAATAAAGAAGAAAGTGCTGAATTGACTACAAACAGAACAATGGAAGGAGAGTGTAAAAAAAATAGTGCTGTTGATTTTTCTCCTTGGACAGTGAGATATTACAATGAATATTAAGCTAGTATTATTGAAATAAAGTACCTAAATTACCATTTTTATTCTAAGATATTAAACATGTTGTCACTGGAAAAACAACCACTTTCAGTGCTCTAGATTTTAGCAAGAACAACTCCTCTGACACAGTCTACTCTGTCAGAGTTTTTGTGTCACAGTTTCACAGGAAAATGTTTATGGGATTTCCATGGCCATTTTAAAAATTCAAACTTCCTATTTTTATTTTGGATACATTTGAATACCAGAGTTGCTCTTGAGCTATATAAGTTACGATATCCTTTTATACTTCATAGGAAGTATACTTTTATACTTTATAGGAATGTAATTTGGTTAAAAGCTTGTTTCAAGGAGTAATTTAGAAATTTTACTTACTTTCAGCTTTTTAACTATGAAAAATATGCAAAGATGTTCTTTAAATGTTAACATTTCTTTTGGATCACAGAGAAAATGAGAAAGGGTTTCTTAGCCTGGCAGCAGGACTTGTTCTTCCTCATGCTGGTGAAAAGCAAGGCAGCTCCACTGCAGAGAAAGAAACAACAGCAGTGCAAAAGTTTGCACGCTTTGCATTTTGCATAGTCATTTGTCACAGGACTTCTCCATATCCTGAAACTGAGGGTAGCAGCACCCACTCCAGGCAGGTGCAAACAAGCACACAAGGTCTGACTTTCTTCTAACCTTGTTCCTTCCGCAGGACAAATTTAGTACTTTCAATTCATCAAAGCCTGCCAGGCTAATCAAGTCTGATTCTGGTTTTGCTTACATTGCTGTGAACTGGGAGTATTCCCGTGTGCGTGAGTCAGTATATTTACATAAGTTAGCAACAGCTCAAATTGGAACAAATGCGTTCAGCTGCGTTTTCTCTCTCATTCCCCTGCACCACAAATCAAACACTGCACCAAATGGAGGTTTCAGTTGGCTATGCTCCCTTCATCTCTGTCTCAGTAATTTGGTAATCTTAGATTAAGCTGCCAAATAGTGCTGTATGAAACCATTAAAAACACCAAAACAAACAGCCTAAAATATTAGCTTATAGTCATTATTGCATCTCTTTGAGACATAATTTTTCCTAATTGACCAACAGTATATGCTGCCCAAACAGCCACACACGTTAAACTTAATACAGAACTTTAGAAACTGAAATTGTGACTGATAATAATTCACCTATCACTGCTCTTCCACGCTACCTCTGTCATTAATTCTATTTGGTGAAGCAATTTTTCCTGATTGTTTTATACAAGTAGTATGCAAACACTAGCAAAGGTCTCTTTCTTTAGCAAGCACTTGGTCAATGCAAGACTGGGTAACCTGATTCTATCTAACTCGGAAGCAGAGGAGAGGTCAGCAATGAGCCAGGATGAGCTGAAAAGCAGATGGTGCTGATGGAGTGTCAGGTCTTACTAGCTGAGGCTGCCTTTCATTTAAGTGCTCTTTCTTCATAAGATGAGCTGACACCAACCTGCAACTTCAGGGTTTTCAACTTGTGCCACCACTAGATTATTCTCTCTCTTTTACATTTCTTTGTATCTGTCCACCTCAATACTGCTGGCATCCCGTGATTAGCTTCCATACAAATGAGGGACCAGAGAAACAAGGTCTTCAAAGATGTTTAGTTTCCCCCAGGATTCATTAAAATATGAGCTTGAGGACAGTAAATATCAATCCTCCTAAACCATTGTGGAAGAGATACCTGTAAATATTTTAAACCAGGAAAAGACTCAGTAATATTTCCATCTTTTGCACCATAAGAGAATCCAAGCATAAGCTACAAAATGAATGGAAAACTGAAACCCTCTCTAAGCTTCAATTCTCATGCAATTTATCCTATGCAGTATGTAATGAGTGACATATAAAAGTATACACACAAATGCATCTGAGTGTTAAGTATGTTTATATGTATTCTTATGTGTTAGAAAGGTGATGCACTGTGGCACTTCCTTTGACAAGTTTATTCCACAGTATCGAGCTGAGGGTTGAGTCATACATACATACAAGTAAAAACATGAGTCATGCAATGGCTTGGGTTGGAAGGAACCTCAAGGATCATGAAGCTCCAACCTCCCTGATGCACGCAAGGCCGCCAACCTCTATATCTAATAAACCAGGCTGCCCAGGGCCCCATCCAACCTGGCCTTGAACGCCTCCAGGTATGGGGCATAATGAGCTCAATAGGAAAAAGAAAATAATAGTATTGTTTAGGAAATGTAGAACCATGTTTTAAGTTGTATTGTTCAGCTTTGAAATTAAAGTCTGCAACATCCACAGTTCTCAATCTAACTGTTTTTGCAGTTGACTTTCAGTAGTAATTTGGGAAGTAGCAGCTAGGTCTGCTTTGCATGTGGATAGATGTGTGCAAGGCATCTATCCAGGGTTTAAGCTATCCCCTTCATAAATGCGTGTTATCTTTAAGAAGCAAAGTTCCAAAACAAACAAACTTGTCTTCATCCCAGATCGCTGTTTATTTTGGATGAACAGATGTTAAAATCACACTACTGTGTACCTGGCATTCAGTAGTTCTTTTGTTAGAATCTTGAAGAGAGAGAGAAAGATTTAGCAATATATCTTGAATGAGAAATGCACTCTTGTCTGGAGGTAATCCTCCAAAATAATGGCAAGAGATTAAGAAATTGGTGGTGCTATGGCCACTGGTGCCTGTTGTACTAGCTTTGTGTGTAAATTATAGAACATCAGACCCCAGGCTGTCAGGCTGGTACCTTTCAGAGGCACTAAATTCACACAGAGAAATAAAACCTGGAAGAAGGAAAACAAAACAAAACAAAACAAAAACAAAAACAAAACAAAACAAAAACAAAACAAAAAAAATCAACAGCCGTCTGGGGGATTTTTCTTTCAGTGGAGAACAAAAGAACATGAGCTGACTGTTGCTACTACAGTTTATCTAGAAATGAACGTGCTGTATTGATCTAACCACAGAGATGTGTCTTTCTCGTGATAGTCAAGGGGAAGAATGGTCACATTCATCTTGAAAAATAGCATAGTTTCAGCAAAGGCTTACTAGCTTTTGGGTTGTTGATTTTTATTTTTTTTTTCAGATCTACTTAAATCTGTAATAAAATGAAAAGTGTTTTAAGTGAGGCTGTTGTTTTACTTGGGACACTTTTCCAATGACCTACGTACTGAAATCGTGAAGGTTTTCAATTTCCACAGTCTTTGAATTTGTAAAGATTGGAAACATTTTCCTGACACTAAAAAGTGCTTTCCATGTCCATAATTTGTTCTCAGCTTGTTACCAGTTAAATCTTCACAAGCTTCCCTGACCAACTGCTGTGTTACTTCCGAGCCCAATGAGAATAAGGCTGAGAATCAGTGGGATAACTTTAAATTAGCAACAACCACATTGTCACAATTTTACCTTGGAATGTTTTGATGCAAAAATCACCCAAAAGTAGCAGCAGTGTTTTACAATTGAACCAATGAAGACAAAGTGAGGAGAAAGTGACTGTCAATAAAAAAAGTAGAACTAAGGTAGTGCTTAATTTCTTCCATCCACCTTGCAATCATTTGTTCCCTTCCAACACTATTTTTTGTATGTTTTTTCCAGGCAGGAAAAGTTCACTTTAGCTATGTGTATGGAGTGAGTATCACTGGGTGCCTTGTTATGCATGCCCTGCTGAACCTGATGAGCATCCCAGGAGTCTCGCATGGCTGTGTTGCAAGTGTTTTGGGCTACTGCCTGCTGCCCATGGTGATCCTGTCCTCTTCTGCAGCCATCTTCTCGCTACAGTAAGTACCAGTGCTTGGTAGCAAGAATCATCTGAAGGACCGTGAGTCAGAAGTGTTACAAAAATGTTTTGTAAATGGTTACGTAGTTAGTTTTATCTTCCAAAATTGTGAAGAAATACACCATTCTATGTAGGTGAAAATGGGCAAAATGGAAGAGGAAGGTCTGTGTTTGAGAAGGGTGATATAAAATCACTTTAATATGATTCCACTGTTTCCCAAGGGGACTAAGAGTGGCTTTGATTTTTGCAGCAGCCCCAAATATGCTTTTTGTTTTCCAAGAACCAATAGTATCCAAACTAAGGTATCAATTTTGAAAGACACTCATAGACTTTGGTTTGACATAGCTGATTCTCTTGGTTGTTTTTTTTTTTTTTTTTTTGGTTTGGTTTGGGTTTTTTTGTTTTTTTTTTTTTGTTCATAATACCAGGCTTCCATCCTTGTATTTCCTTTCTTTCTGTAGACTGACTTCTGTGTAACAGAATGAACCTTTAATGAAGTGGAGCATTAAGATGTAGCTAAGTCCTATTCTCCAAAGAATAGTTATGGTATAATCACTTTGAAAAAAATAATGTGCAGCACTGTATATACCTCTGTGAGTGTATGGAGGAGTGTTAATTAATATACATAAGAATTAAGAAATTTTCATGCAAGCCCCTCCTTCCTCTTCATTCCCTAAGCTTTTTGAGATATGGACTGTGTTTACCTCTATGCTGACATAAAGAAAAGCATAAAAATGTTCCAGGTCTTGCCTGAAGGCTTTGGGCAGTACTTTTTATCCATAGTGAACACAGTATTAATAATAGCTCCCCTCCTTGGTCTTTTTGAATATTTTCTGAACTCTCCAACCAGCAAGACATGGGACTTGGCAGCTGATGAGTAATAAAATTACCTGTTTCTTTTATCTGATAAAACTGCAATTTTAGGTATGAAATTATTTTTTAAGGAAATGATACTGCATTGTTAAGATTTTAGCATAATTGTTGCTTGTTTTTGTAGAGCTATAATATATTAGACTGACCTTATTCTGTATATTCAAGTGTTACTCAATTGTCCTTGAAAAGATGAGCAGCAGTGACACTAAAGATGCCACTCATTCTCTGTTCTCCAACACTTCCATATTTGCTTGATTAACCTGTTTAATAATCCACCCAAATAAAAGGTGCAAATATGTAATCAGAGGACAGATGGGGCTGACTCCAAGCCAGCTGTTATAACTGCATGGGATGCTGTTGACTGTACAAGGAGTCACCAAGCACACACCATAGCCTTGTAAAATGCTGTGAGTTTGAGAAAGCACATCCTTTGAAAATCTATAGTCTAGTAGATAGACTTTACAAAAGTAAACTATAATTTCTGAAATGAATTGATAATGTCAAGTATCTGTCTCTAAGATTCTGCAGTCCTTTCTCATTTGCTATATGAAACTCCTTGAATCAATAAAAAGTTATGTATTGCACAAAGATCTATTATTAACTTGTACTAAAATTAAGTAGCAGATTTAAATCCAATATGACTCATTGTTTTTAATTTTAAAGATTATTTAAAATTGCAAAGGAAAAACAGCAGTACATTCGTGCTTTTTTCTTTTCCTAATCTTTGTGAAAAGTTATTTCAACCATTTCAAATTGTAAAGAATTTGAAAACTTCAATCTGTTCTCATAGAAAATATACATAAGATTGTACGCATATAAAATGAAAGATAAATATTAATTCAACAATTTGTGGCATTCATGATCATCTATTTCAGTGTTAATTGGGAATGACACAAAATGTGAAACCTTTGGATGCTGAATGGCACCATAAGAGAGGACCAGTTCTCTTATTCAGACTTGTGTGGAACCAGATTCTCTAAAGCTTCACTTGTAGCCATCTATGCTGATGTCATGCTGAGGCCAAGCTGATTAAGCGATCTTTCTGGAAGAAATATCAGCAATTTTTTTTTCCTGGAAATAAAAAATAATTCTTCACTATCACCTCTATGAACAGGCTGACCACAGCATTTCCTTGACTAAATAGTGAAGGAAATGAGTTCAAGATGGGAGAAAAGATTTATTTGGCCCATCTGATGTACAGGACTCATTTGATGACTCTATCTGCAAGTTGTAATAGAGAGGGAGAGGCACTGCTCTTGTTTGCTCACCCAGCTCTATCTTCGTACTCCTCCATAAACCCTCTAAGCTACTGTAAGCATGACACCTTTTCCTTGTCCGTCTCCCATGCAGGATGATCTAAACCTCATCAACACATGAGACATGCTGTTTGCTAAAGCTAGCCTGCTCATATCAGCATTTAGTGTGCTGTAAGATCAAGGACTGAATGTACAAGTGCACAGACTTATCCCTTGGCTCCAACAGGATTTTATGTCACCTTTCCATCTTGCTCTCTGCCTGTTCTGGAACAAACCATTAGAGGCCATTGGATCCTCAGTGCAATGCAGAGCTCTAAATTGTACTGCCTTGTAATTGGCCCCTAAAGAGTCATTACAGTAGCTGCAAATTATCCTCAGGCAGCAAGTTCCTGTAGATTTCTAACCTCTGCAACCATATGGATAGATCAAGAAGCAATCCATACTAGCTCTGAGTTTCTGGCTAGCTGGTTAACTGAGCATCTTTGTGTCTCTGCTTGGAGAAGAGGCTTAGTTCACAGTGTAATCACAGTGTAATTCCCTGAATGCCTCTGCATAGGCTTAGCAGGACACTTCAACTGAGAATAATAAACTACATGGTCTTTATTGTTTTATTTATAGTGCCTTGATGTTGCAACAAGGTGCTGAGTCACCTTAAAATCAGTTTTCTCCTTCCTTTCCAAAGCTGCAAGAGCTAAGAACATCAAGTACCTTTATTGGCTTGGAGACAGAAAGAAAGGAATGAAGTATGACTTTATGTAAATGCAATACGTAAACTAAGGCAATTAAAGGAGAGCTTTATTCACTGTGGTTTAATTTAGTGAGATTTTGGAGGATTACCTCCAGCACAAGATTAGTGAAGATTATTTTTGACAAATGAGCCCAAGTAGGTATACATAGTCTGTTTCTGATTCTGATTCTGTTTAGCTGGTGCTTTGGAAGAACAGAGTCCCACAAAGTCATTTAGCAAGTGGCAGATGTTCGTTCATTCTGGAGGTCCTTGAGACTGACACAGCAAGTGTGTGTAACACAGACAACTCAATATGCACCTCAGCAGCATTGTGCACATGAGCTCATGCATTTTATAGAAGTAGACTGCAAATACAGTGCGCAAATAAAACATATATGAAACATTATTTATTGGCATGGTCTTGCTCCTACAGGGATTAATAGCCAAATCTCTAATATGCAGGAATATTTCAGCAGGCTTCTGGCCACAGTCTCATAATCACCCATTCTCCTGGCCACCCTGCACCTGAGAAGCAGCAAAAATTAACTTTGGAACGGCTTAGTTGTCACTGAGGGGCAGAGTGGAAAGCCACAATGTGAAGAGAATGTCAAAATGAGCAAAAATACATTTCCTCAGTGTTTCTTCTCCTGTCCCTTACACTACTCTAGATGTGAAGCTTTTAAAAGCCCACTTAGGCTTTCTCTTGGGAGACACCTACGTGCATGGCCAGCTGAGTGTACATCCTGAATTGTTGCTCCTCAGTCTGAGACACACTTCAGACCTTTGAAGTGTTACAAAACTACATCACCTCGAGGTCATCATTCTACCTGATGGAAGAGTAGGATTGTAGTGTCATTATAAATCCTAGTGACTTCTGCTTGATGGATTTTGGCTGAATAAGATCTTTGCTAACTTAAAAGAAAAAAAGAGTCTTCAGCTGCTGCATCTATTGGAGACCACAAAGATACTGGAAACCAATTTCTCTTTTTGGCAGTACTGCTGATGACACTGCTGAAGGAATTACCTTGGTCTCTTGATTCTTGCAGCATCTGTTATCTTATCAGTAACGAGTTGCCAGACATGAGCTCATGATTTGATGCTACATGTGCTAACAAACACACTTTTTTGTTTCTTTCGTTTTTCTTGCAGTGGAATCCTGGGAACTTTGTTAGCTCTGTTTGTTATTGGATGGTGCAGTTTGTCAGCCTCCAAAATTTTTACCTCTGCCTTGGCCATGGAAGGACAGCAGCTCCTTATTGCATACCCGTGTGCTTTGCTGTACGGACTCTTTGCACTTCTGGCAGTTTTCTGAAGCATATTTCCTGGTAGCCTTATTACAGTCTGTTTATGTTTGTTGGAGGGATAGGAGGTTATTTAGTCATTTTTAAATTGTGCAGAATTGCATTAAGTTCCATTAACAAAATTAGATTATAGAACTTACCTTTTATTTGCTTAATGGCTGATAATAAAATAAAAAAAAAAAAAGGAAACTAACAGGCAGATGATTGTATTGCTGATGTTTTGAGAATCTTGCAGCTTAGAGAAAATAGGTTTGTATGGAGAAGATAGTAAAAATAGTAAAAAAGAAATAAATGACAATTAAAAACAAATCTTGTCTTTTGAGTGATTACAATACATATAGTATATACACTGGAGAGTAACTGGAAAGTAATAACACAAATATTTAACAGATCTAGTGATTCTAGTGAAAATGCACATTTGTTTCAGAAAAAAAAAAAAGCCTATTATTTGATTACTAACAACACAGAATTTATGCAGTTTTTTCAGTTATTATTTTCTATATTTAACAGAGGATTTAGTGGCTCTGCTTTGTGATGTGGAATAATTGTCCAAGTAACAGGAAGAACAGGTTGCTACAACAGAGGGAGGAAACTAGAAATGTCATCTTGTTTTATTTTTAAGAGGTTTTGCTGTCCAAAACCCTATTGTACTTTTTGTAATGTACAGTAATGTTAGATTTTAAAATTGCCACTAAACCACTACCTGCTGTCACTGCAGAAAAGCACCACACAAAGCAAATGCAGCTCCTAAAAATGTCTCCTGAAAGGCACAACTGTATTTAAGCAAGCGAAATAAAACCTCCACAATTTTATCTCCTCCCCCCCCTGCACCCCACAATCTATTTGCTGCTTTTAGTCTTATAGGAACCTAACATTTTTACAACAGCAGTGAAGCACAGAATGCACAAGATGACATTTCAATACATAATATTAGAAGTATCGAGCCATCAACAGAAAATAGAGATGTGTGTGTAGTCATAACAAGAATAAAATCCAGTAGGCAGTGCTAGAGAAAACACATGTAGCTGTAGAAACAGCTAGGAAAAAGAAATATGAAATAAAGGGAAATGTGAAGGAAAGAAATGGCTGCAGATTATTTCATCAGTGTTCCAGGGTGTGTTCCCTCGTGATGAATGTTTTTATTATTTTAATTATTCTTCAATTTATTCATCATTTGAACTGTTCAGTGAAATGCCTGAAAAATATTTCTCTCACTAAACAGAGGACAAATAATTCTGGTACTGAAAAACCAGAAATGCAAAAAAAATGCAAAAGCTTAACATGGAGAAACTGCCCAGCAATACGTGAAAAGAGCTGTCTTCTTAACCTTTTTCATCTTTTTCAGGACAAAAATAAATTAGATATCAGTTTTCATGCTAGTGATTCTGTTTCTGAATTGAAAGAGCCGCTGATAAAAATATTTCCCATTGCTCACATATTTGTTTTCAAGAGCACTTGAGGAAACCTTTTTGGAATTCACTGTACTGAACTCCTGTGGACAGAATTTACAGTTAGTAGACTTGAGAAGTAAACAAAAGTTAATGTATATTTATCCAGTCCTTAAAAATCACAGCTCATTTATAGAAAAGGACTTCTTGCAAGGCTATGAGGACAAGTAAGGAGAGGCTGAAGGTATAATCCTGAAACTATGGATATTACTACATGGGGTCTCATTGCGTGTAAGTGGGAACTTTGTGAATGCGGAAGATCAGCATTTGTGAACATGACAGATTTGGCCCTGCTGCATTAAGGAGTAAATTTGCCATTAATGAGATGCAGATAAACACACTGTGTGACTCCAGGGTATGGTTATAAAATCAGGCAGTTTGATTTACCATGCACTAATGCCATTCTCATCTCTGAATAGGGAAAGATTCATATGATCTGGTGTGCAGATAAGACTGTTTAGAAAAATTTAGATCCATTTTTGTTCCACACTTTCTACTGTCATCCACACTGACTAGAACAAGTATGAAATACCACTGTTGCATAGTACTTTATATTCATTTTCTTCCTAATATGAATGATATGAATGGCAGGAGAACTAGTGAATAGAGCCATCATTTTGTGTTTTGATGTCAGAGACAAGTCACATTATTTATGGAGAAAATAAACACCTTGAATATTTCTCGCTATATTTACAAAGCAAACACAAGTCTAATTACAGCTTTATGTTTATTCTCTCAGGATTTATAACTTTTTTCATTCCCGCACCTGCTTCATTTCAATTGATAACTTCTCATTTTTAATTACTTTCCTTGCTTTACTGGTGAGCTACTCTGTTTTCCTTTAACCTGTCCCCAAAATATTTCCACCAAGTGGCATGTATTTGTGCTATACGCCCAGCATAGCATTCTTCAGGGGTCTCTATGTTGTCTGTGAGGATTTAATCCTCTTAACCGTACTCCTTCAACTTCTTTTAAACAAGAATCTTCCTTTTTACATAGTTCTCCTTTCTGAAGTTGAGAATAATCACGGTGTCGTTTTTGGCCCCGCTATTCCTGTGTGGTTCCTCACATCAATATTACAGTACATATAGAATGTATATTATGTTATTATATGTTTTTATACAAGCTGTTACTAAAAGAAATGTTATTTTGATCTAAAATAAAAACACTTCAAAACATATACTCTGTAACATACCCCTTTTCCATCTCTTTGCGCAGGCTTACCCAATACCACCTCGTTTTCCTGTACTTTCCCTTGTCTAGGCCATTGTATTTCACTCCCTCACATCATTCCATGAAAATTTAATACAAGTCTGGCAAGTTATTGCTTTCAACTTGCCAAAGAGAGGATTATAAAATAATAATGGGTCACGGAATGATTTTTAATTCATGCTTCCTACCCTGAAGAGTTACAAAAACAGAAGACTTAAATATAAGCTTCAAAGCAAAAGGAAGAATACGGTTTTGGAGGAGGAAGGTTGCTGATCTGTCTTTGGCTTCTTGATTTTCTCTGCATGCATATGAAACTTCAATTCCAAATGCATATTTACACACAAAGCCCCATAGTTTCTTAGTTCCTGGATGTTATTTGTAATGGCAGATTCAAGTGGTAAGGGTTCACCTGTATTCTATTGTCTCTGCTGTGTGCCAGACATCCCCAAGGTCACCTTCAGAAACCAGCTGGAAGCATTTTGCTATAGTCTAAACATTTTGCTGTTACATTGTGATGGAACACAAAAAAATGTTAAACTGTACATATTTTGACTGAGGGAAGACTGTTGATATGATGTGAAATGATGATAAAATGGGTATCTGAACAGCCATTGCTTACAAAATGTTGGGTTGCATCCAGGGAACTGGTCTTCTTGACAAGGAACAGGTTTGTAGTGAAAAGATTGTTATTTCTCAAAAATCATCTTGTCAGATATCATCTTTAAAAGGTTATAATACAAGCCTAGAATAGTTTACTTATTGGTAAACTGAACTGAGGGTCAAATGCTGCTGACACAGTGAATTGGACACACTCTGTGTGTCTTGATGAAACAGCTCTATTAATGAAGGGTACAGTTTTTCTGTTTTTTAGCACGAAAACCATGGAAGGATTATATAAAAAAAAAAAAGAAGCAGTGAAACTGATTTTGTAACAGCACTGAATATGCCATTTAAGGAGACATAACAGCTTTGTTTTTTGTCCTAACCCTCTGTTGCCACAATGTTATTTCAGCCCCTTACTAAGCAGCCACCTTTACATGTTGGGATTTCCATCCACAGAATGATCTTAAGTGAATTTTGCAGTAATGTTGAATTATTGACCTTTATTTCTAATTTTAATGGGTATAAATTCTATAAATTGTGTGCTTTAAATTTCCTTTTCCTCCCTTATTGTCAGGAGCATATTTAGTGGTCAAGCTGTTGTGGGCTTGTTCATGCCTGGTACCAAATTTAAACATATATATGATAGATTTCAAGACAGTGGAGCTGCAACAAGTTCTGGGCAGTACATCTCTGATTTCTGAGGTCTTAACACTAGCAAACTATTGACCCAGCCTGGAAGATGATGTATATGTTTTCAAAGAGTTCAGTGGTTGCAGCATCCAATAAATCTTATGGACAATCACAGCATGCAGTGGCAAAGCTCACAATGACATGATGCATTTGGTGGTTAATGCATTTTCTGGCAGATAACAAGAGGCCAGTGGATCAGCAAGAATAGACTGCTACATAACATCTACCAAAATAATCTAGAACATTCATGACTGCTTGCCTAGGTTGCTGTAAAGTGAAATTGACTTCTACCTGTGTTGGCAGTACTAGTAGATATGTTCCTTTTCAAAATCTACTCTCTGACAAAATTTGCCCTTCACTGATTCCATTCTGATTTCACCACTTATACACTTAGTCTAAGCAAACTTCAACGGTGCTGTTAGCAGTACTGATTTTCCAGCTGTTGCCATGTCTTCTCTGGTTAAACAGTCTCACCTGCCAGAGATTCTTGATGGTGCATTCTTAAGAAAGGTCAAAGCATGCACAAGGGCTGAGTTTTAGTTGTGTTTGCCAATACTTTTGAAAGAATAACATCTGCAACAATGGCAATGTTGTGATTACCAAGCACATTTATTAGACTTATGGTCTCAATGTTAGCTGAAAAATGCCTGGCGACCTTGGTGCTGAGTCACTGAACCAGACAAACGATGCTATTCACAGTGATCTGCATACAGTTGCATAATAAAGACCTTGGACAACATAAACCCTCTGCTATGGTAGCACTTTAGTTACAAATGCAGAAAGGAATCCTTACTCTTTTTTTGCCATGATGTTAAGTGTAGTCATAATGAGTGAGAAGACCCATACAAAGCACCAAACACATGTAATTGTGATTATAATAGACCACATGGGAAGTCACCACTTTGTAGGGAATTAGGGGTAGATTTTCAGAGGCACAAAGGCCAATCTTTCTGAAATTCACTGAGAACAACAGAGAACACAGAGAACTCTGTGAACAGAGAACAACTGAGAACACAGAGCTCAAGCTGTACTTTGGTGATTCTCCTGACAGCCTCTTGACAAGCACTCCTGAGCAATCAAAGAGCAAGAAGCCACTGAGCCACCACGGTCAGTCTCCCAGGGGACTGATGTGATTCTGAGTAGAGACAGCTACAGCAATCAAACAGAAGATGCTATCCCAATGTGTCTTGCAAAATAGGATCTCCGGCTAAAACACTTCTTTTGTTTCATTCCAGTTTATTTAACCTTTAGCTTTGGATCTTGAGTACTTGCAGCTTGTCTTACTCAAGTACTCGCTGCCTTTTAGCTGTAATTATACTATATGAACACTGACTGGGCTTGGGCTTTGTTTTTCAGCTTGTTAGGTTATTAGTTGCTCTCACTTCGGAGTCTTAGCCCCTTTCCTAACTATAACTGTTATCCAAAATTTCTTCTTGTTTCCGATTTTAGCTTTCCTGTTATCTGGTTCCAACTTCTTTTTTTTTTTTTTTTTTTTTTTAATGTGATGATCTTAACCTTTCAGAAGTCTGCATCTTCGCTGTATTTCTTTGATGCTCTATTCTCCCTCTAAAAAATAAAGTGGGAAGAAAGAATGCCAGTGAGTAATGTGAAAATATTTCTGAAATAAAATCCCATCAGCACTTGGCCATCATTGTTCCTTTTGGTCTACAGCTGACTGAAATCAACTGCAGTTAGAGAGTACATGTCATCTCAACAGTAATATTGAGAGAGAAACTCCTAATATATTTTATGCATTATCTTCAATGTAATGCTTTCTTGGTACAATCAGGACCCTAGGAGTGATACAACTGCATATCTAGATGAAAAGGCTCCAGAAAATAACATCCTAACATATAGGAGGCATAAAGCAATGCATTAGACTTTATCTCTCCATTGTAGAACAGTATGATAGTTGTGCATTACTGTTCAATTGCTCTTCTGAATTGCTAACTCACTGGAGGAAGTATATTGTTGATGCATTGCAGAATGTGAAATAGTTTAGGCAGTTATTCCTTGTGAAAAGTAGCAATGGCACTTGGCTCTTCAGAAGTAGGCATGATAATATGATCTACTCTAAAGTGCACTTGTGCATTTTGCTTGGTGAGTCAATTTGCTGGAGGAAGATGATACTAAATGACACTAATAACCACAGAAAGGATGAGTGCAGCATAAATTTGCTTATATTTCAGACATTGTGCACATGGCGCATAGAGATCTGCAGTGTTGCAGAGTAGCAGCACTGAGATACATCTCACCTGCATAATGAGCTCTGCTGAATAACTGTTGGCACTGAGTAGGAAAGCCTTTGACTGAGATATGAGCATATCTAATGCTTCTGCCTTATAAAAAGGACCACTTCTCAAAACTGAAATTTGCCCTGGAGACACATGAATTTCTGAGAGCAGACATCAAACTGATCTGTTTAACTGAGCCCCTTTCCTTCACCACCACCACTGCCTATGTAGGTTACTGTCTCTTTCTAGCACACTGTTCTGGTTGTTGATCAGGTCATACTGCAGATGCGGAGGATCAAATTTGTTTCTGAGATCAGTTGCTGAGAATACCTCTTCATGCAATGATTCTCCTTCATGCAAACATCCACTATAACCACAAGCTGGGTTTGGTGAATAATACTGAAGCATTTTTACTAAGACAGCACACCTGTGCTGCTGCTGTCTCATTCCCTGCTGTTCTTGGCCAGAAGATATACATATATATACATATACATATATATGTATGTATACAGCATTTCAGCTCTTGTGCTGTGTCTACGGCTTAACAAAGAGCTGGGTTCCTCATGTGAATGTTGTTTCTGCATCAAAACAAAATAAGAATTTTGTTAATTTCATGGCTTCTGTTACCATTTGGGTCCTTTATTAGAACTAACAGTTCTTTTCAGGGGGCCTTTCTACATTATTGGGGTTCTCTGATAAGTTTTCATTGTTATTCCCCTAGACAAATCTTCCCTAACAACACATACTCAGTATATAAGTAATATGGATATATATATATCTGTAGAGATTAGGTAGATAGAGTAAATTATAACCACAAAGACTGAAGCTCCTGTCCAGCCATCTGAAAGACTTCTGGGCCTTCAGTTAAAGGCAAGCTAGATGTAATAAATATCTTTAAAAACTACTAGCTTTTGGTGCTGGATAGACAGGACCTGAGTCATAGAGAATTAAAGGAGGAGAAGTTAAATAATTAAAAGCATACATATATAAGCTAGTAACAAATTATGTATAGCCAGCATTGAAAATATATGCCATACACAATGCAAGAGTATCCTGCACAAATTAAAAGGACAATTCATTACATGCCTCAGGGAGTGCCTGAAGAAGGTATTGAGGAAGATCGGGTACCTCCCCTTCGTACTCTTTTTTAACAAGGTCTCTGAAGAAAATCACCATATCCATACGACAAGAAAAGCATTGAGACATCTTGGAAACAATAGGATAGCTACTGCTTGACACCAGAGAACACACCAATTAACAAATGTAAACTTTGATAAGACTGTGAACCTGGAGTACCCATCCAATGGGGAAACAGGGCAGGGGGATGGGCAAAGGGGGAAACAAGATACAAAAACTATCAATTTTTGTCCTTAAGGAGCCTTTTGTCCTTTGTCCTTAGGAGCTCTCCTGCTTGCAAGACGCTCGCCATTGCAATCGCGAATAAAATCTGCTTTTATCAGAAGTACCGTCCTGACAGAAATTATTTGGATATTCCCAACACTCACATGACCATAACTATTTCAGTGTCTTTGTCTGAAATGTTACAATTATGTGATCAAGCAGAATGAAAAATGTTTTCCTATTTCACTAATTAAAATTGAACTTTCTGTTATAGCAGCTGAATAATTATATATTCATAAAAATTCAGCCTAGGAAAAAATACTTGGAGACCATTTAGTTTATCTTCTACTTTCCTTTGAAACTTTAATCTTTCTCTCAATAAATTTTTCAGATGACTGCTGAAGATGGACACCTTTCTTTTAAATAGTAGATGGACAATGAATGGCTTTATGTACAGGTATTAATGCACTGGCAGAAATGTAAAAGGTACTCTGACAACTTATTGGTTATCTGGTTTTCAGTTATGAAGTTACAACAGAGAAGATGATGTAAATCAAACTGCTAGGAGACACTTAGACAGTCTAGTTTTATATTTGGCATATATCCTGCTATTTGCTGGAAACTCAAAGTGGGACAAGTCACTCTAGACATTCCCACTTTCTAACATTCTTTGCTAAAAATTATAGTTTTAGACATTGTAAAAAAGGAAAACTGAGCTAGGTGGGGCTTTAGTCTGACCAGAGACCATCTTATGCTTATTATTCTCATCCTCATGGTTATTATATATTACCTAATGGCTAATTAGTAATGATATCTAGGCAAGGTACAAGCAGAGAATAGTGTCTCTTTTCCAGAACAGCTTATGCTAGTGAAATGTGACTGCTATAGCAGTACACAATTGATAGTAGCACTGCATTAAGACATGGCAAAGCTTTCCCTCTGTATAGCCTGGCTGGTGCACCATAGAAAGCATTTTGCTCTGTAATCACTGCAGTGTGGTACTAATGAGCTAGTTAGGATTTGTGTGCTTTACTGCACAGTTTGCATACTCCATGTACTTGGAATACTTCAATTTTTTCTAGCTATTTCACTGGTATTTACATTCTGACTGCTTAACAAAACAATGCTGCTCATTTAAGGGGTTGTAATGCAAATACAATGCATGGCAACAACAATTATGTACTGTGTCTACAAATCCCAATGCACATTATGGCATACATTCAGATGTGAATGAGCTGGACAGTGTGAAGCTATGGGCATCAGTTTGCACATGAATTCTTTGTACATAAATTCCATGTACACGTGCTTAGCAAGATTTTTAAAATAGCACTGAGTTCAGGGAAGGTTTAGACTGTAAGAGAGCAGGGACTGTGGAGTGTACATAGGTTCAGCTCACACTGGATTTCCTATGAGATAGTGGGCAGTGATTTGGGCTCTGGATCTTAGAGACCCTTACTGATGCATTCTGCTGATTTCTGTAAGAGAAAGGCATCTGTCAGTATCTAGTCTTCTGATTCCTCACAGCATTTTCACATTTCACAACTATTCTGTGAAGAGAGATTAGCTCCCTAAGGATTACCAGGAATGCAAGTGATGGAGCCTAAAGTCAAGTCTCACAAAATAGCAACGAAGAGCCAGTTCCCAAACTAACAAGTTGCTTTTTTATTGGGACACAAGCTCCTTGTGACAGATGGCTCCCATCTGTCCATCTGCTCCCATCTGGATCCACCACAGTGCTTGCTCCCTGTTAGGTAGAATGTTGTAAATGCTCAAGTGACTCCTACAAGATATTAGTTCTGTAGTTTTGAGCTAAGATGATGAAGGGCATGATTTCATAAATAGGCTTCACTGTTTTAAACAATTAAACATCTCTATCAGTCAGTTTGTTTCTTCAGGTTTCTCTCAGTTCAGTGAGTTCCAAAAATGTCTTTGCAGTTAAATCCACTAATACTATTATTATACAATTCAGTGTGACAAGATAATGCGCATGGTCAGCAATAATTCATTACTATAGTTAATCCACTATACGCTGCTGATATTCTTTTTATTGCTGGCTATTTAGAATATCTTCTTTGTCCTTGAGAGGGCATACTCTTTTTTAGTAAATTTATTTCATTTTTTGATAGATCTGGAAGGAAGGTTTTTATCTGAGGCCATTTTCCTGACAAGTCTGCCTATTTGTTCAAAACAGAGGTAAAAATCCCCAATTCGTCTGAGCAAACAGCCATACAACTGAGTTCTGGACATTTGAGGAGGAATTAGAATGTCAGTAGTCATCAAAACTTCAGAAAAACTGGAAAATCTTTCCCTTTTTATTTTGGCGGAGTTGGATAGAGTGGAATAGAATAGTTTAGTTGGAAGGGAGCTACAAAGATCATCCAGTCCAACTGCCTGACCACTGCAGGGCTAACCACAAGTTAGAAGACATTACTGAGGGTCTTGTCCATGTGTTTCTTGAGCACTGATGAGCAGGGCACCAACCACCTCACTAAGAAGCCTGTTCCACTGTTTGACCATCTCCATCATAAATAAATGCTTTCTAATACCCAGTCTGACCCTCCACTGATACATCTTGGTGCTGTTCCCATCCCACCATTAGTTCTCAGAAGCAGAGCTCAGTACCTCCTCTGGGAGCTACAGGGAGCAGTGAAGTCACCTCTCAGCCTCCACTTCTGCAGATCGGGCAAGTTGAGTGTTCTCAGCCTCTCTTCACAGGACATGACTTCCAGCTCTACCAGCAGCTTCCTTGCCCTCCTCAGGACACATACTTCTGATATTGTGGAGTGCAGAACTGCACACATTTTCAGTGCTAAAACAAGCAGAAGAATCACCTCTTTTAAACCCAACTGGCTATGGTATGTTTAATGCATCCTAAAATGCAGTTTGTCCCTTGACTGCCAGGGCAAACTGCCGACTCATGTTGAGCATGTGCGTAATTGGATCATGTTTACCCCCCCCCCCAAAAAAAAAAAACAACAACAAAAAAAAAAAAAAAAAAAAAAAAAAACACACCAAATTGACAAATATTACTTAGTGGGCAGCAAGGTTGGTGCAGGAGTAGGCACAAATAGGTAAGATGACCAGAAAGCATGACATAACAAGGCCGATCCATTTTCAGTTTCAGGAATACAAAGCTTACTTTAGTTGCTAGGTCTCAGATTTCAGTTGACTTGGATCACTGAAAAAAACACTACATAGCTCTGTATTACTTGGAAGCATGGAGAAGAGGAAATTGTGCTATACTATGTACTTTTGAATACAAATACAAGAATTCAATGCCTTCATCAAAGGAGTGCTTTTATTATTTTGCTAGTCTCTTTTTCTCATGCAGTAGCATTTTAAAAAGTTGCATTTCATTGTTAGGTAATTCAAACTGAAATCAGTTATCAAGGAAAACGAAAGATAAGATCTTCTATCAGTCCAAAGTATATCTTCCATACCAATTAATCTGATGCTAAACAAATATTTCTACAACATCAAAGCAATTAGACTGCATAGAGTATTTTCATTATTATTTTTTTTAATCTGTTGTTCTTTAGATCAGTTTCTGAAAAACAGCAAGCAGTGAAAATGATTTTCTACTTCATTTGGGTCCTGACCCATCACCCATCACTGTCACTGGAAATTCTTACACTAGATTCACTGTGTTAGAGCTTTTATTGCCTGCTATGAAAACAAAGAATATACTAATTTTTGGTATTGATGGTGCATACCATTTGAATTTTTCACAAAACTGTATACCAAAACCAGTATAATAGACATCATTGCGTATCCCAATATTATTAAAACTTCTGCAAAAAGAGCAAGCAAACTCTGGAAATCTGTATGAGGAGCAAAAGGGAATTTGTGTCTATTTGTTCCTTTTGCTAATCAGTCTGGTTGGTGGATAGGTTGGGACCTTTCGGATTTTTATACAGGTGATGACTGGTAGTGTGACCCTGCTTTCTTCTGGTACCATTATCCATGCACAAGGAGATGCTTTGATCAGCAAACATCTGGTTTCAGTATACAAAGTGATTTTTTCTGTGTGTCTCATGGACATAAGATGGCTAGAGAATTTAGTGAGCTGCTACGCTATGCTTGCTCACCACACCAAGAAGAAACCTGCTGAACAAAGTCTTTGTCAGTCTCTGGGTGCTGTCCTTCATCTCCTTGTCTTTCTCTTTGGGATTTTATAATCCTTCTGCTTTTTCCTTTATGGATCTGCTACAGACTTCCTCACAGGTCTCCCTCAAAATGCAGAATTTCATCAGCCACTAGAGCTGGATTTTGTAAATTGGCCAGTCAGCACTAAGCATTGGGCCATTCAGATGAAGTATTGGACAGGTGGTCCAGGTGGTACTACAGTAAAAATACAAGATGCTGCTGAACAAACGAAATTTGATTATTTTTTACCATTCCTTCTTTTCTTCTGCAGTCCTTTATCTTCCCACTGTCAGTACACTGCCCTCATTTACTGTACTTCCTGGGCCCCTTCTCTCTATACCACCTTCCCCTAGTAAAAAGTTCTTGGCAGAGTATTACAATGATGTGCCATGCCATCTACATTATCTCTTACAGAATCACAGAATGACTGAGCTTGGAAGGCACCTCTAGTTCTGCCCTAACCACAGCAGGGACACCAGAGCAGGTGCCCAGGCACATGGCCAGGCAGCTTCTGAAGATCTCCAAGGAGGAGACCCCACAGCCTCTGGGCAGCACATGCCCAGAGTGCCCCATCACCTACACAGAACAGAAGTGATCCTGGTGTTCAGAGGAAACCTCCTATGTTCCATTTTATGCAAGTGCAACTCTGTCACTTCAGGTTGTCATTTTAGAGTAATAAAGACTGTTGATTCTGCAGGCTGATCTCCAAGCTAATGCTGAATATTTGAACCCATAAATAAGTTCCTGTGGTACATGAAAGAAGTCTAAGAACTAAATACAATTAATACAATTTCTAGTGCTCATAGTGGAAAACTATGCAAAGAAGAGAAGGTCATTAACATATATCATTGTATGAATCATAGGAATATCAAGACTTGAGATGTCTGGTAAAGTCCACTTACAAAGGCAATAGTGGGCTATTGGTTTAAGGACAGAAAAAAGAAGAGCTTTCAACTTTCTGTGGAGTATAAAATAGCTGTGACAGGCCTGAGAAAGAATAGTTTGTGTTAGCAAAATTGCTTTCACATTTTTAATGAAAAAATACTTGAAAGTAGATTTCATCTGGTTCACACAAACATTAATCAGGGGGAGCAGGCACTTGTAAATAAATTAACTGGTGCAATAGCCTTCTCTAAACTTTTTTCTTTTCACAAGCTGAAAAAACACAATATACCTCAGGGAAAATGGTCTTATTTGGGGTTAGAATCTAAAAACGCCCTTGCAACAAAAATAAATGCGAAACAGAAGTAAAATAAAATGCTTGTCTATAAAGAGAAGAGGGAGGATGTTTGATTGGTTTGTGGTTCTCAGCATCCACAAAATTGAGGTCACTATTGTGAAGGGGATCAGCCAGTTTCTAATCTATTTCTTTAGTGAAGCACTACCTATTCATCAGAAATTTATAGGGAAAAGTTCAGCAGAATTCATTATTCAGAACCAAACTTTCCCTTTACAAGATGGATATTCAGTGCAGCAGCTGTATTTGTATCCACCAAAGAACCATACCAAAAGCCTTTCCTAGATAACGCTCTGAAAGGTCTTTTGGAGATGTCTACTCTATAGCAAGTCTACACATATTCTTAAGGGAGTCATGAAGTATACCCTTATTTACTTTTAAAGCTGTTCTCGTAAATTATCAGTGCTAAGATTTACAAACAGAACAACTAAAGTCTGCCCACTGATCCCATAAATCATGCCTGTAAAATCAGTTCCCCAGCCACTTTTAATATACAAAGTGCATATATTCACTCCAAGGGAAAATAAAATATTATTTCACATTGTTATTTATACTGTCTTGGTGAATGCAAGCCTTGATGTGTTCCACTAAGTTTTATTTTTTTCTTTAAATGAAACTCAAAAGCTATGGACCATATGCTCACCTCCTTTGTGAAACATATAGGGCAGCAAACACACTCTTTCCCAGCAGCATGGGCTCAGAGAGTGCCCATTAGTGCTGAGCTACCCCTAGTTGGGAATCCTCAGCCTCTCTCTGTTGTTGCAGTTCTTCTGTGGAAAAAAAAATAAATACAGTGTTACTTGGCTGGAGTAAGTTGGTGTTAGAGAGATGGGGAACTGACCCATTCTCTTTACAATATTCTGTCTATCTGCCCCAGTATTTTGTATCAGGTGTGAATGTAAACCAAAGGCCTTCGCTGAAAGTTTCTTTACTAACATTGCTTCTCTCCAGGCTTTAATAGAGAGTATAGAGATTCCTGTTTTAGTTAAAAAAGGAATTATGATCATTGGTTAATAAGTCACGTTCTAGAATAATGGGAGGGTAAGAGGCAAAAGAGGATTTTGAATGGAGAATAAACCATCCCTCATAGAAGTCTAAGACTTGGAGCTTCAGTCCATATTCTCTATACAACATAAGGCTCCATGTAGCTAACAAAGAGACTCTGCCTTTCCTTCATCACCATGTTTTTCATATGCAAATTGGAAGACAGGATTGAAGCTTTGCTAGATACCTAGAATCCTTGTTGTTCTTCAACTTTGTGTTCTTCGTTGTTCAGTTCTGTTCAACTAACAAGCTGTGTTCATTTTAAATTAAAAACAGCTTTCCACATACATTTTTACAGAGCTAAGAAGAAGGAATGACAGAAACTCACCACAGAGTCATAGATTTGCTGTTTGGAAGGAACATCAAAGAATCACTTTGTCTAATGTCCCCTCTCCAAATATGACTGTCTCATCACCCAGCTATGTCAGCCATGGCTTTTCCCATCCAGGTCTTGAATACTTCTAAGTGTGTCTGTAATACCCGTGTACAATTTGTTCCAGTGCAACGCCATTCATCTGATGAAATTTCTCCCAATTTCTGAGTCTCTCAATCCATAATTCTTGGTTATTGCCTTTTGTTACACTACCTTCTATAGTTGAGGAGAGTTTGGCCTTCCACTTTGGTAATTTCAGAAAGTGGTAGGTTGCAATTAGATCGCTCCTTAAACTTCTCATTGCCCATCTAAACAGGCAATGCCACCTCAGACTCTCGTCATGGGGCATTTGCTCTGAGTACTTCTTCCATCTTCTAGCATCATGATAATTTTCAATATTTTTGTAGGAAACCTGCCAATAGCTTTAATAAAGTAAACATACGAAATGAGTCTTAACAGTTTATTATAAGGGCCAGTACAGTCTACTGAAATATCTAAAGCGATCTGATTTAATGAGTTTAACCTAGTCATATTTTACTGAAAATTTAAAATTAGAATGTCTGCTTTCCATATGGGAAGTGATTGTACAACACAAAAGAAAAAGCACTGAAAAACTGTAACATACACAGAAAATGTTCAGATCAACACAAAAAGCAAGCCACCATCCTGGGGCTTGTATGAGATGATTTCAGTTTTATCAGAATGTGGATGGAAACACGGAAGCCACTGGGAACACTGTAGAAATTCTACAACTGTTTAATTTAGCAAACAATAAATGAAGTGTTATTTTGTTCCCTTTACAAGTAGAAGGGGGAAAACTTACAATGAAGTTTGGTACAAAGTATGCTGCTTCTGTAATTTCACAGCAGAGCAACCACAGACTACTTAAAACCACACAGTTGTAGGAAAACTCAGCTCTTCTAAAGCACATATCACCCGCCTGGGCCTTATTATACTGAAGGCAACATAAAACTGTAAACAGCATATGCTGAGCTTCTGTACTGTAAAACAAAGGGCGAACATCCTCTGCTTCAGAAAATGGCTGTAGCATGTTCAGCTGTAATCAGCAAGGTATACAATTCCTGCAGATTCCAAAAAATGATTAACCTACACCAAAAGTTACCTGTATTCAGCACAATGCATGTAGGGTCTTTTACGTCAGAAATAGGATTTCAGAACATATAAAAAACAGGCATATGCTTGCATTTTGCCACAATAGCTTGGACATTCAAAACTCCCATATTCTGAATTTCTCTATAACTCTGGGGAGGCTATCTAAGCAATTCTAGGCATAAACATAAAGGTGCCTTGGATATGTAATGGTACTCAAGATATCAATTTTGTAGAAAGTAAGCTTTGACAACAGCATGCATCTTATGCCTGAGGGCAACTAAAATTCCCAGACCGGACATCTACTCTTTTCCTCACTGGAGGAGGCCAGCCTGCTACAGATGTTAGTATTTATCTCCTGCAGAAAGCCGAGAGGAAGAGCCTCCTAGGGCTAGGGTTTGAACAGTCATTGAAAATAATAGATACAAAATTCCAGCAACATGCCTTAGCTTTCAAGTACGCATTTTTCTTAGGACAGATATTCCTGGCGTGCCAAGATTACATACCTTTTTTGCAATATTCCGTGTTCATTGGAGAGTAAGAAAAAAAATAAAAAGATATTTTACTGTAGCTTATTCTAAAAGGCTAGCAAACATAAATTCTAACCGAGCAAGCATGTAAGTATTCTATGCAAAATATATTGGAAGAGACAAAGAGCCTTTCACATGTTTTGAATTTTTATTATGCTGTAGGAGATGTGGGTCTAATTCATGTGAGAAATTGAGCTGCACTTTTCCCATATAACCATTACAGGATTGAATAAAAATGTGGCATACTACTTCCATGCAAATACTCTGAGCTTGGTTAAGTGACAACTGATTTTCAGTAGCTGACAACCATATTGAATACTTATTTCAGTTTAGCTTAAGGGACTGTATGTTTTGCTGTATGAACGGTTTGTTAAGCTTGCTGGCCTTTGTGAGCCCATTTGTTGTATAGGGGAATTCAGATGCTTAGCTCTGAATATGGATTCTGCTGAAAGTTAAATGCCACAACTGTTAGGATTAATCCACCCCTACCAGGTTTTCTCTCATCAGCTTTACGGAAAACAACTCATACACTCCCTAAGCACAGAAAAAAGTCAGATCAGAGTGATAAAGGCTTTATTTTCCTTCTCCAAGTAGGATCAATAGAAAGCTGCCCAATGGGTACCTAGTCAGTACAGCTAGTAAAATGGAACACTTCTGCTTGTATTCCTTTTTTTTTATTCCCTTTTTTTTTCTTTCAATTTCTTTCTCCTTTTTAATTTCTTACCTACGTCCTCTCCTAGACATACAGCCTATTTCTATTTATTCTTTCCTGTTGTTCCTAATTTTGATATTTCATGCCTCTTCAGTATTTGTGGTATACTTGCACTGGTAATTACCACTTTGATCAGCAATTACTTTAAGTTAGTAACTTTTTTTTGTTATCAGTAATATTTCTCATTTCTCTACTTCTTATGTTGCTACCTTGTTGGTATAGCCACAAGTCAGGATTAGATATCTGAACATACCTTATCCCTTTTTTGTTCTCTTCAGGAACTTACAATTTTTCATGTTATTTTGTTACTGTAACTCTATGCTGGGGCTGGTCATTTGCCCTATATCCTAACAAGTTTGTGTTGTGAATCTAATACCTTTTACATTAATTATTCACTGCAGTGGAAGATTGATTTAAAGTGCCCCTATTACAGGGGCACAGAGTAGTAGTACTCTGTTATCTTTCATTCTTGAGTGGCACAGGAGAAATGTTGCCTCCTCTGTACCTTCATGCAGGAGATGTTGGTTCATGAACCTTCAGAAAGTTTCAGACAGGGACAGGAATGTTATACCATCCAAAGCTGCCATGATACAACTTAAAATTATTTTAAGCTAATTTTCCATATGGAGGAAGAGTAATAATTCATACAAATAAGATAATCATATTAAAAGGCCCAATTGTGTTTGCTTCTAAATGTCTTCTGGATATGCCCAGATTGACAAAAAAAATTACTTAGGTTTCTATTAGGGGAATTTAAAAACAAAAATAAATACAGAAAAAAAAACAAACACATCCTGGAACCTGGCTTCAGATATTCAGCTTTTTCTCTTCGCCGCCCCCTCCCCCCAAAGGATAATAGAAAAAGTTTACCAGCTGTTTCTGTCCTCATTGAGTTCTCTCTGCTTGGATGATTACTGTTTGTATTGACTGCATGCTTTCATTTTTTTGAGTTTGGGGCTCTTCTATCCTAAAACATTTTCCCTGAAAACAAAGAATGCTCTTCAGTAGTCAATCTTTATGCCTAGCTCCTAATGCTCTGTGATAAGGACTCCACATAAATTACATGGATCACTACATATATACTGGAACATATACCAGTGTATATGTAGACTGTATTTACTGTGTGCGTGTATATATTATACATATATGTACGTATATATATTTATTATTATTATTACTATTCTGTAGTGGATGACTAATGCAAATGACTTAAATTGTTCTATATCAGTTCTGCTACTTCAGCCCAGGTAGAGAATTCTTAAGAGTCTTCTCTCCAAGGACAGAGAGCATCTAAGCAGATTGCACATGACAATAGAAATCAATTCATGCTCAAAGAGTTTCTATTATTTATCAAAAGAAATCATATCAAGTATGTCACATCAGCTCTTTGCTGCCCTGACACAGGTTGACTGAAAGCTCTATTAAGACACTGCAAGCAACCTCTACCAGTGGTGAAGCCCTCCTGGAGAGAATGTGTACTGTTTTGTGGTTTGAACTGTCTGTCTTCTCCTGTAGAAAAGTAGGAGATAATTAGAAAAATTATGTCTTTGAAATGTTTTCCTAGAATACAATTTAAGTTTTTTAACATCTGAATGGTAGCATGTTCAACTAGCTGAATACTTCAGGGAACAGTATTGTTACTTAATGTTCCATTATGTTGTATAATTTTGTCATATGTAACACGTATGAGCTATGTAGTTATGATATTAGGACAATTTTTTTTATAGTAACAACAAAAAAACTGCTTTCCATTCTTTGCCTCAGTTTCCCTGTGTGTGTGTTGCAGCGTTGTTCATAACACTCATTTGTGGGTACGGCAGCAATGGGTTGATGGTTGGACTCTGTGATCTCAGAGGTCTTTTCCAACATTAATGATTCTATAATTCTATGATTTGCACAGTATCTTGAATACACTAAGGTATGTGTTGCTGTTGTAAGTTAGATTGGATGGTGAATTTGCTGCAGGTATGTTATATAAAATAACACTACTTATGTTTGCTCATGATTAAGCTTATGAGTTTGTTTTACCCTTATATATATGTAACTTCAAAGAGGAAGCTCATCAACTTTATTGTACGTATTCTGAACTGCAGTTTTCTGTGACTACATTATACATGAGTGTAAAAATCATAAGATAGTGAATGAATAATTGAATGAACAAATGAATGAATTGCACTGTCTCAATAAATTAAAAATATGCAATTTTTCTCATTAAACCTAAAGCCCATTTCATGATCTTTCAAAGGACTATAGCTTTAGTTGGATAAAATATGAACACAGTCTTAGTTAAAATAAACAAAACAATTGGAAAAAAAAAAAAAACAAAAACCAACAACTATGATTTTTTAAAATTGTATTTGACTGGCTCCAAAGGAAAAATCAATTGATTTTTTTACAGATGACATAATCTTTTGACTGAAACAAATGCAACATGAACTTTTTTCTGAAGAGGAATGTATTGGCAAAGATCTTCAGCAGTGGAATGGGAAACTGAATGCTCAAATGAATGAAATCTGCAATTTTGTCTAGCACTCACATTTATATCTCAGAATCTCCATTGTAGTGAATAATTGGGGCCACTGAAATCAGCCAACTTGCCCGAGACCAGCTGAACAATCAACAAACCATATTAAAAAAAAAAATGCAAACAAAACTTTTAATCTTGAATTTTCAAGCTCTGCATTCCCAGTCAATCTTTTAAAACAGCAACTCTTAAAATTTTCTACAAAACTATGGTCATTAGCTGAACCTGTCTAGACATTTCTTTAGTTGCTGTACTGTAAATGGGGAAGTGAATACAGGGAAAAGAGAAGGGAAAAGAATTCCACTGAGAAACTAGAGGGAGAATAGATGTAGCATATACTGTTCCAAAGGCTTATCTGAAATAGTCATACATAGTGTATTTGAGCATTAATTAATTATATAAGCTCAGTAAACAGCATGCTTGTAAGTAGAGTATTATTGATTATAAGAATTAAAGTATCAGCATTTATAATCATTCCAATATTATATATTGCATCATTTCCAGTAAAAATGGAAAGAAACCAAGTTCTGTCACCTAACTCTGAGACATCAAACTACTTCAAATAAAAGTGAATAAAAGCGATGATGTGATTCCTTCAGACATTTACCCAAATGCTCCATCCAACTATAGCACTACAACGTTGCTAAAACAAGGCACAAAGAGACATGCTCATCTGCAAACCCTTTTCTCCCATGCTGCTACTTCCTGCAGTGTTAGGGCATGGGACAATGTACCAGCTCCTCTCACACTGGTACTCTAAATATCAGATTGGTTTCCATGGGATAGATGCCATTTTTCATCACCTTTTCTCAAGGGGCAAATACTTACAGCGTTTTTTGAAAGTTAAACCAACAAGAACTAGGCATTTTCTAGAAAAGAGAAGTTCAGAAATAAGAAGATGCAGATAGGTATATCAGACTGTGGCTGCACTGTGGGATATGGGAACCCCTGATGCCTGATCTTAACATCAGGTTCCTGCATGGCACATCAGGGTCTCAGGAATACAGTGCTTGCCCTGAAGGATGAGCAGACTTTTTCCTCTCATTTACCTTCTCCCTTCCAAAAAGTATTTGAAGTAAACGAGAACATTCCACCCTATTCGTAAAAACATACAAGCAACAAATAGCTGCGTGTTGTTGAACTGATTTTCTGTACAAACCTCCTCCTCATCCCTTTGTCGTTTAAGACAAGCTGGTATTCCTGTAAAAGAAAGGAAGATATGGTCCCACACAGGAAAGGAATTGAGGAATATTATTTGATTTGTAGTGGTAACTTTATAATATGAATTTGATAGTTTTGATTATAAATTGTCAAACTAATTAATTAAGTGCCTCAGATCTCTTCATTTTAAACATTTGAGGTAATTTTGCTTGTTTTTAGATGGAAAACAGATTTTAAATAATCATTTGTTTCAGTACACACAACAGACAAACAAAAAGAAAAGAAAACACATACATGCTTCATTTGTGGGGAAGAGTTGAGAAAAAAATCAAACGATATTTCATAAAAACGTAATATTTAATAATATTATTTTCCTTTAGAGAAAAGGGAGACTAACAAAACCAGTCACCTCTGCAGTGATGTGATTGTGGGTGAGAAGATGAAGTTCTGTCTTTCTAAGGATATTTATAATGATAATATTTAAACATGTCTCATTTCATAAAAGTAAGCACTGAGATCAATCATTAAAGCTTGGTGTCTCTTGCTAAAACTTGTGTCTAGAAAGGAATAATCTACTGCAGGATAATTATGCAGAGATGGTATATAATGTCAAGAATATTATCCCTGTTAATATAGCTGTTTACATAAGTATTTTAAAGATAGATACTTCTGACAGAAGTTACTCTGTTCCCTTCTGCTACCAGGTAAAAAAAGTCAGGTTCAGAAATATTAAAAAAAAAAAAAGACATACAAATGCATATCTTAAACTAAAAGCTTCAGTAGAAGTGATAAATAACAGCTAGTTTTCACTTTTGCAGAGGAAATTGATGAAAAGTGTATTTAATGTGGATAATTAGGTTGACTTGCCATTTTAAATATCGTGTCTGTTTTTTTTTCTTTTTTTAATCTTTGCAGTAATTATATAAAATAATTGATGAGCTGATATTAAAAAAGTTGCTTAAGGCTGAATCAAATAAACAATTAAAAGCTAGATCAAAGAGAAAAAAAAATTGGAAGATTTTGTACTGAGTCTTACAATACATAACTGTTTCTATCACTCAGAATTGTTTTTCTACCTATTCTTTTGGCCACTATAATCTGGGTATTGAATTCTTCTCTGCTTCTGCCACTTTCACAATTGTTTTCTTAATGCAAAGGCTATGAAGACACACACTTATCCTGCAGGGGATTAACAAAAATATAACAAAAGGCAAAAAGCAGTAATTTGTGTAGTCATTTAATTTTCTCCAATAGAACAAAATGGACTTACTGAAAAATCCTATATCATTTGTAGCTTGTATCACAAGTCTGGTGTGTGTCACCATAACTACATAATATTGAGGTACTGTGATGTTCAAACTGCCAGCTTTACATAAAACCTTTTTGTTCAGTATGTTGCTCCAAGTCATCAATTATGGGCGTCTTAAAAAAAAAAAAGAAAAAGAAAAAAAAAAAAAGAAAAAAAGCTTATTTTTATATTAGCAAAGCAGAACACATTTAATTTTTTGTTTTCTGCTACAGAGGAAATGGCATTGCAGGAACCAATCTAATACTTATGCAGAGCAGCATCTATTTTTAGTAAAGCAGTTTTCACTAGATATAATTTGGGCAATCTGAATGGAATATGTGAACCATTTCAAATTTAACTCCTCTGGGGTAGGAAGTAAAGTCAATGGTGTACGTGACTGAGGGGATTTTCTAACTTCAGAATATGATGGTTTTGATCTGTTATTGTAAAGGCGCAAAATTATAAAAGGCTCCTGCACTGGCAAATAAGCATGATATACATGTGTACTTTCTATTACATCAAGAATATACATAGATAAACGGTAACTCAAATTCATGCACTTTCTAACTGTAATTTCTTTTCATTAAGATATTGGTCCCAAATATCTGTGCATGGAAGGCACAACCCAGCAAAGCACATCTATTTTTATTTTTCATGGTGTAAGTATTCAACATATTCCACATGTATCTCCTCTATCCCCAAATACATTTTAGAAGAAGCAATCTGTGTCAGTCCATTGTAGGTTCAGCCTATTAACTCTTATCTGTTTATTTGCCTGCATATGTAGATTTTTCACATGAAGCCAATGAAAGTAGTATCTAAGCAACAGCCTGAACATTTCAGCTTTGTCCTGAGGATTCCATTCAGAATTTCGACCGGAGCATAAATGCAGTAAGTTCTAACAGCTACTGGGATTTTTACCACTTTGCTTACCTTGGTTTGTTTGAAGCAGCTATAAGCAGTGTGACATAAATAGGTACTGTCTTCTACCTGAAACACCACTCTCACTGTTACCCATAATGGCACTACATCATCAGAGGCGCTAGCCCAGAGAACTGTTAGGAGAAAGGCAATACAAGAAGCAATATCAAAGAGGGAAAAATAATTAATGCTATACTCTGTTGCAGCCTCTGCATCTGGTTGCAGGCATAGGTGGGATTTAGCGGGATTTACTTTTCAGATATTCAAAGCAGACTAATAAGTTATGTATGATGTTATTTGGATTTTATTTATATAAACATTGCAGGGGCCCGCCATATTTCTTCACCCATAGCACGTCTCTTGAAGGCTGCTTGAAGAACTCCTGTCGACTCATTCCCCTTCCCCACCAGTACCTGAGGCACTGTGGACCATCAGGCTGTGGTAAATTTTTTTCTCTCGGATAGAAGAGCTATGTATGAAACATAAGTTCTTTTGGCTGGCCCTTTACTGTGAGAAAGTTGTTTGGCAGACTCATTCTGAATTTTTACCAATGCATGATGATAAAACCTACAGGGAAAAGATTCCAAAAGATGGCATGAAAAGAGCTACTAAACCTGATGTGTGAGACTGAGTTTTCTGGTGGCTGACTCAGTTGCCACTGCTTTTGAAGACAATTGAAAACTATAGACTCAATCAGGCAAGCAGAAAAAAAGAAATCTCTATATGTAAATCTTGTCTGGAATAGAAAATTGTACTGATTGCACTACAGCTTTGATTGTACTTCTGCAGTTTTTGATGCAAAATCTGGGAACATCAGATGTGGAATGTTTTCAGTTAAAAGGACTGAATATCATAAAAAAGAATTGTACTTAGGCTAAAGCAAAGCTGAAGCTTAACAATGTTAAACATGAGGGCATGAACTTAGGGACTTAGAGTAAGAATTTCTTCTATGAGCAATAGAATATTCTGTTGGAAATGACAGAGAAGCAGAAATATTTGCTTTCATAAGTAACTCATTGCATGTCACAAGAAATAGGTAAGATGTCATACGATACTGACAAGAAAGAGAAGGGGAGAATGAGATTGATTCTGGTGGGAGGACTTAGTTTAATGTGTTTGCCTGTGATAATTTTCACCTAACAAATTCCCAGTCATTACCCCCCTCTGGGACACTGTAATTCTTTGGATTCTTCCTTTTAGCTCTTATGATAAAAATTTGAAGTTTCCACATACATTGAGAAATATTTTGTATAGTTCTGTTGGGATATAGAGAAGTACAGATATACTTTGAACAGGACAAAAAAATCACTTAAAGGAGAAGTATTAAAACCGAATATAATACTGAATAGTAAAAGACTGTGGCTATTGGGTTAATGACTAAATCACTGCACTGGTACACAATAAAAGTTGATGCACCACAGCAAGAAAGCAGAAGTGAGGGCATGCTCCAATGGTCTAGTAAAATACCGTTTAAGCAACCTGACTAAAAGAGAAAAAAAGAATTAGTAAGAAAACAAAGTGTGAGGAAGAATTTAATTGGTACAAGGCAGAAAAATATTAAGGAGTGGGAAAATAATAAACGAATGAGAAGCTTTCCTTATCTTGTCATTCTGACAATTGTGTGCCAACATATGACTATTTTAGGATTAAAAAAATCTTTTTTTTTTCACTAATAATATTTTAGATTTTCTTCTTTTAGATTTCTGCTATATCCCCTGATAATTTTGTTTGCCTCTTAACATCGTAATGTCTGTTCTGTAACTACACTACTTTGCTTGCTACTTCATTATTTCCTCCTTTGACTCTCCTCTGTCTCTTTTCCTTACTTCATTTTTTTTTTTTCTTTTTTTCTTTTTTTTTTTTTTTTTTCTGGCTGGTCTCCATAGAAAATACTGCAGTATATATTTTTTTTCATACTATTCTTGCCAATAGAACAGTATCCTTGACAAAGAGAAAAAATAAGCTGCTGCTCTGGAGGTGGCTAGAAAACTGGCATAATACCAGTGAACGTAATCCAAGCCTGGCACAGGACAGACAAGGCAATCTAAAAACTTTTTCTTACATCTAACATCAAGCTTTTTGTAGAAGCAGTAAGGGAAAGAAAAAGATTATAAACCGCTAAAATCTGTCATGACTTTTTAATTTATCTGTGGAGGGCTTAAAGGTCTCCAGAGGTTCTGTCCTTAAACAGTATTCCACTATCAGAGTTAAATTTGCATTTAATCTTTTTTAAAATTAAATAGCAATAAGATACCTGCTTTAACTATTTCAGTTCAACTTTTTGCTTAT
The DNA here is from genome assembly GCF_019238085.1 of Lagopus leucura. Taxonomy (NCBI): domain Eukaryota; kingdom Metazoa; phylum Chordata; class Aves; order Galliformes; family Phasianidae; genus Lagopus; species Lagopus leucura. The sequence continues at coordinate 47,125,960 of NW_024962264.1, forward strand.
TTTAAGCAAATGTGACAAAACTGTGACAAGAGCAGAGGCAGTGATTCTTAGGTAAATTTTCTGCTGGGAAAGAGTGGGGTAAGCCCTCGACCAGGACCAGAGTGCGTTGGATATGGGTTCTGGCAATGCACAAAATGTGGAGGAGCGACAGAGTCAAAGATGAAGGCAGATTCCAGAGCAGCTCATATCCTGGGGACTTGTAGCATATCCATGTATCTCCTTTTCTCCTTTTATTGTCTGTTATCAAGCTCAACTAAATGTACCAAGAACTACTTTAGAGACTGTACATCTGTGTAGAGGGGTTTCCTCTTGCCTTTGTTTTGTACATAACCTTCAAGGAAAAGTGCTACTGTATGTTTGATGCATACATTTAATAATTTCAGTCTTGTTCCCATTATTATTCACTTTGGAAAGACTGCAGAGACAAGACACATTCAATAGAAGGCAAAATACCCTCCCTAATCCAAGGCCATGCTGTGTCAATCCTTAGAGAGATGTTAAGCTCATTTATTAGCACAGAAGCCAGACAAATGCATGATAAAAGCCACACTGGCACAATAAATGCTGTTGTGAATGTTCAACAGACCTTCTGACACAGTAATTTGACATTTTATTTTTCCTCCTTGGTCAGCTATGCATCTATATGCAACTGAAGTACAAAATCACCATTTGATTAATAGCTCTTATTAACAGAAATTCAGGACTAGTAAATTTGCAAAAATAAAACTAGAATCATTTAAATATTTAAGGATTCATCCTAGATTTGGAGCTAGTTTGCATTACCACTTCTAACACATAGGACTGAGCCTTTTATTTTCAAATCTTGCTGTAAGCCTTTGCCAGCCTGCTTATATTCCCCAAATAGCTTCTGCTTCACTACATTTCCATCTGTACAGAAAGGGCATGGACATAAACACTGATAAACAGTGAATGAAATCTTCCCAACCTCCCAGCTGAAGGCAGGGTACTGGCAGGCCATATTTTTCTTTTCAGAAGGCATTATGTTAGGGATTGAGTCTTTATTGTGATTTAAGAGGGATTTTTACCAGGAAGCTAGCAATATCAAGAATTTTTGCTAGATGTTGCACTGCTCTATGATATATAGGTGTGTGTCTTTTGACTGCTGTAGCAATCTTTCTCAAAACTAACGAATAAAGTTCTATTAATTATATCTTCACAATTTAATTTTTTGTGGTAGATTTTAGTCCTTCTTTTTGTCTGAGTTTATTTGTGCTTATTAACAAGATTGAAGATTGTCATATAAGTCTGCATAGAAGAGGGAACATAAGAACTGTACTCCCCTCTGTGAACTCCTTGCTTCAGGAAATCATCTGGCCATTAGTGCAAAGCAGATTTCATGGGGATGTTTTCTCCTCTGTTAAATAAACAAGAAACACTTGGAAGTCTTTTTCTTGCCTGTTCCATTACCATAACGATAACTACTGGTAGAAAGTTATCTGAGCTGCTGAAAAATTAACACAGTTATTTGCATGTCTACAGTAGAAAAAATAGCCCAGAAATCATTAGAATTTTATGGTATCCCAGGTATCAGGTCTGGCTAGGGGATTACAACTCCAGATAGCAACAAGTTGATATAAAATTTTAAAAATCAATAGAAACAGATAAATCACTGGAAAACGAAACAAAAGAAACAAAAAACAAAACAAACAAACAAAACCACTCCAAAACAAATCAACAACAATGAAACCCATACTAACTCAAAGAGTAAAACTATGAGTTTTCAGTTCTGTTCCAGGACAGAACAGGAGGAAATCCTCAAGATGAGATTTTGAAGGTCAGCATGATATGGTTTGCTGCATATCAATCAAGCAATAGGTATGATAGGGATATAAGGGTAGTGTATATTGAAAGAAATACTAAGTGTTAGTGCAAACCAAAGGCATATCTGTTGCTGAAAACACATTTCTATGTACTAGAAAATTACAGTTAGATTACTTAGTACAGAAAAATCTTTTTCTATAACTAAACTAATATCACCATAACTAAGCTCACATAATTCTCATTAATATAAAGTGGAATATGATGCCTAGAAAAAGTAGAATGCTTATGCACCTAAGAGAAGCAAATTTGCAGCTGATTAATTAGTAAAAATGAGTAAACTTTTGTTAGCTTCAGATCCATGCATTTACATGTTGTGCTCTGCATTCTTGTAAATCAGCATCTATTCCTGGGTCCTGAACTCTCTTGAAACATAGCATAATGGTATAAAACTAAGAAGTGTAAAAAATTCTCTTTTTCATTTAACTATTTTCCTTTTATTTCTAGGCTGTTTATCAGAGTTGCTCCAGTCTGCAGCTGCTCCCTCACACGTTTTTCACAACCATGTTCTGAACAGCTCTCAATGAGACCTCACAAGAAGCCACAGGGGCAGCTATGGGAATACACCCCAAAAGGTGCTGAGGGAACCTGCTAGAATTTGAAGATCAGACAGAAATGCAGTTAATACAATGTTTGAGAAAATTACTGCCTTAGTATCTATCATGAAGTAAAACCGGTGGGGAGAAGACTACAATAAAGAATTGCATTCTTTAATTGTAGATGCATGGATTTGAAAAATATCTAGAATTCTACTCTGATTTTGAATGAAAATAGAATTATTAAGTGATTGAAGAGGACAAGAGTGATAGATATGGTGGAGGTTTTAAATTGTCAGTAAAGATAAATGCCTAAACTCTCACTGCTGTTTGACATGATGTTACGATGGTATATGAAGGAAAAGGCCATAAGCACTTTAAACATATTCTCTCAGCACTCCCCATTTTTCAAAAACATAGCAATCATAAATTCTCGTACCAAAAATCAATGTGGATCAACCAATTCTTTGGATGTGATTTGTAGTTATCAAAAGTATCCAAATCTCATTTTAACATTGCTTGGGCATCACCCCATCTCCTTAGTTCATCTGAATATTATGTTCCTCCTGTAACTGTACAGAAGCATAGTGAACAAAAAGCACATTACAACAATGTGCAGTGGCTTGATGTGGAGGACTGCACTTCTTAAAGTTCTACAAGATTGTCAGACAGTGGAGAGTCTTCAAATTGTTGAAGCCAAAGAATTCAGGAATGATCAAAAAGTTCCAAAGGATAAAGAAAGTAGAAATTTGCTAGAGTTCCCCATTATCCTACTTTGCATGCGTCAGCGTTTGGTGAAATTCCAGACAAGGTAACCTCAAAGTAAAATCATTAAAATATTTCTGATAATGTTTTCAGCTTCTCACACTTCCTGTGCATATGTTCTGAAGTAGTAGTCTGTGCTAAGAAAAGAATTTCTCAATCTCTTCTTCTGGGATAATTGTTTCTTCCTTCTTGGTTCATCCTGCT
>NW_024962264.1:47129403-47229434 GCF_019238085.1 Lagopus leucura
AAAAAAAAAGAGGTGGGGAGACTGAAGAAGAGAAAAGATGATTTTCTCACAAAAATTTCCCCCACTGGCCACCTCCAGCTCTTCCAAGGACTGGGTGCACTCAGTCATGCAGCTCTTTTTTCAAACCACTCTGATAGACAGCTACTAGAAACTAATAGTCACACCATGAAGTAAAACTGTGAATCCAACGAAACTATACACTGACTATAAATACAAGGAAATCGTCCCCTTATATATTACATCATACATCGTCCAGTTTGTTGCTCTCTTCTGCCATTTGTCACTTGCTAACTGATTTTCCAGGTACGCACGCATCTTATTGAAGAAAACACATTAAATTTTTACTGTTATCTGTAAGTGACGCGTTTGGACTTGTATTAGTTTGCTTATTCATTTCTGTACAGTACATGTGTATAATAATTAAATGTTCTATATTTAAGCCTTTGTGTCAAATCGTGTCCTACACTGTGAAAAATGAAAAAAAAAAAAATAAATAAAAAGGAGAAAATGGACTGAAAGAGGAAAGATAAAACTGAGTGATTTAATCATCAAACCTTGAAAGCATATTCAGTCTACAATAAAGATTTAATTGCCAGATAGAAAGCCATGTGTCAAAATCCTATGACAAAATATACCTTATTGATATAATATTCATGACTTTGTGTGTAGGTAAAGGACTGGCAGAGTAAGGCCAATTCTGGTTGATGAATAAAGAAATGTGGTTATTGATACACACTGAAAAGAGTAAACCAATTGCAAACTCCTAGAGTAGGGGTACTGTTGGAACTACTGATCCACGCTTGTCAGCATCTCATTAGTCACTAATTACATTCAGTGTTATTTTTTATAAAATCTTTTTCCTGTACTATCTTAAAACCTCCCAATATGCAGGAAATTGCACTGCAATTACAAGAGTATCTAAATATAGTGAAGACAGTTTTGCTTCCTGGTTTATCATAGCGTTTGTTCATATAACAAGAATAAGGAAGATGGACTTACATGTACTTCTCTATCTGATATTTTAGTTCTTCATTTAATGAGACCTGCTAAATAAGTTGGACCAAAAAGGACTTTCTTTCTGTTTTAGTGTTAAACTTTCACTTATAAGAAGAGATTGTGGATTCACTGAGTGTCCTTTTATATTTTTTTGTCCCTTTTTCTGGTTGTTTTCTTTTTCCAAATGGCTTTATAAAAGGAGATGAGGCAAACTGGATCAATTAGGATCTTGAAGTTAAATACTCCTGGAAGCATATTACTTTAACTTCATATAATAGCTCTTTGGATTTATATTACAGTATAAAATATCTCCACTGCTTAGTGATATGTTATTGTTTCAGATACCTCATTTTGATAGTATTCTGGACCATTCCTAAGTTACTCCTGACCCTGCATTTGTAGCTTTTAGGTGGTTTTGTAATTAGACCCTCCCAGGTAGGAGGAAGCTAGAGCTTTGGCTCTCTAGTTAGCAGCTGTGCTCCCAGCTGGGTGTGTTTATTGTAAACGAAAAAGACTCCTCAAATTTCCATTCTCAGCATGACCATGCTTGGCTTCAGTCTCCGTTTCTGGACGTCACTAAAGATAAACATTAAAGGCAGTCTGAATGCTGCCTCATAAAGATTTGCTTGACATAACGTACCATAATGATATATTTCTAATCAGGCTATTTAGTGCTATCAAAGGATCTTTTAAAGAATGAATCATGACTTGTCATTTGAATATAAATGTAACCTAACTCAGACAACTCTCTGTATAACAAGCCTAAGCAGTATAGCAATTGAATATGAAATGAAATATTTGCCTAAAGCATGCAGGTGATAGCAAAACAATGGGACACTGTTGACCCATGGTGAGAACATTTCACTGCTCATTTGAAGAAAAAAATAAATTGCATTTCTATCTCATTATAAAAACTTGAAAATGTGCTCTCTGGCATTATTCACAATAGCATACAGTATTTTATTGTCTTGCTTACACACAATTTGGAAAGTTTAAGTGAGATTTAGGGCCACAGGCCCAGTACTAGCTCTTAACAGAGGAAGGTTTCATCATTAATAGCCATAGATCAGACATAAACTCCTATTCAAGAGGACACGGAAAAACAGAATTTAAAATTACTTTTCCCTAGAGTCTCTTGAGTACATTTTTGTAGAGCTGGAGGTTTTTGTTTCAGGTGATATTTTTATGTATTCAAAAAATTATTCCTTTCTACTCTCTCTACTATTTAATCCCCTAACAGGCAATCTCTCCCTCTGCACCTCCCAGCACTTTCTCTGCATTTTTGCATGATTCATTGAGCTTTTTGTCTCAGATATTTCATCCAAGTGTAACAAATCCCCTCAAGCCAGCATTGGTTGAAAAAAGGCTGAAGATAGGAAAGCGAGTTATTTCATATCAGGGTTAAAGTCTTTAGATTACTGTTCTGTGTTTTAATAAGTATGAATTTGTCTACTTGGAATTTTTAAAATCAGAGTTCTGCTTGAGCTTAAAGATAAACTCCAGATTTCTTAGTCTAAATCCTGTCAAAGTAAATAAGAGTTTTGCAGGAGATTTCAGGAAGGCCAGGATTTCATTCAATTTCTTTACTTTCTAAGTCTCTAGGAGATAAATCTCTGTTCTGCCATCCTATTCTGCCCTATTCTCCTTTTCAGTCCCCATATGGTTATTCTTATAGATCAGTGAAACACCAAGGTGCCTTCTTCCAAGGTGACTTCCATGCTATGGAAAGCAATCATTTTCTTCCCTGGAAATATGCCTCCCCATGACCAGGTTGTCTTAATCAATTATTTAAGAAGTATTATTACTTATCAGTATGAAAATATATTTGACATACTGCTCTATTAGAAATGCAGTAAGATAACATAATTTATTACCTTTCTTCAACTGTAGGCTCCTGCGACCAGCGTCTCTTCTATGTTCTGAGCCATTATCATCACTGAATGAAGGTAACTCTAAACATAACCATGAGGTAACTAAACTAGGAAGCTTTCGGAAGGACCAGACAAAGTGTTCTGTCTCTACCTTTTTCCAAATAGGAGAATTTAAATGTATTGATCCTTTGAGCATGACAGCAAAAAAATGTAGTTATGTGTCCTAAGTCACTCTCAGAGATATTCATGAATATGAAATTGAAACTGTGAACACTTGAGCACAGTAAGAATGTGTGGATGGCAGCCAGCCACTGTACTTCATCTGCAACCAGCCTCTGTGATTAACTACCTAGTAGAAATCTAATTATATGTTACAGTATCATACCTACAGGGTGAATAAACTGGTTGAGACTGTATTCTTCCACACGCGCAAACTCTGGCTACACTCATTCCTTATTTAACGTTACTGAAAAAATAGTGCTTTTTCTCCTGGAGATAAACATGATCCCATAGGCTGAGTTCTACTGATCTATATGCATTGCAGTCTCAATAGGTAAAATTATTAGAATTTAGCACATTGTGCTTCTGCACAATTATCTTCTTCTATCATGAATCTTAGAAAAATGATGTAGTTCAGTTTGGAAGAGTGAAGTTGCTTTTGGGCATGCCAATTAAATCTATCATCAGCTTGTCAGATAGGAATTAAGCTCAGAAAAAGAGTGTAAGTATTTGAGTAGGTCACATTCTGAAAAATTAATCCAACAGAATCACACAGAAGGTTTTTTTTTGTTGTTTTTTTGTTTTTTTTCCTGCTTTCTTCTCCAACTCACTCCAACTTACAAAAGGTTTTGGCAGTAATTTGTTGCACAGCAAAAAATACATGAGAACTAAAGATAGCTTTAGGTCAGCTTAGATAATTGCATATATTGAAACAATCTCTGGTCCACTCTAAATGATGTGAGCCTTGAAGAACTGCACACTACATCCCTGCAAGAGTAGACAGGAGCAGCGAAGGTACATCCAGTAGATTTTTCTGTGTGGACTTACCATGATACCTTTTAATTTCTCAAGTGCTGCAAACATTTCACTGTAGAATCGAAGAAAATACTTGATAATTTTACATTATAAAAAGCTCTGAGATGATATTATGTAGGCCACTTGCACATCCTCTGAGGAGGACGTGATTTGTATTCAGTTAAGGTGATGTTTTCAACATTTTGTGATTAGCAATCCCTGCAAGGAGGTATGACCTACTATGTAGTAAACTTCAACCTCACTGCATGAATTCTGCTTACCTTAGCTGCATTTTGGTGACCCTCCAAGAGCTGACAGAGCACAGGCTGGCAACCACAGTTTAAGACAAGTGTGAAATTCACACAAAGAATAAATAAAGTCTACCTCCTAAAGTCAGGTGGATTTGAATGTTTTGTTGTTTGAAGAATATGATATTTCAATTTCCAATTTCCAGCAGATAGAAAAATGAGCAACATTAATAATATTTCAAGAGTTAAAGTCATAAAACTGCAATCAATGTTAATGTTAATTCAAGGCTTATTAGTCAAATCCATAATTATATGGCAACGTTCTTAATTCTGTGTTAATAATTTACTTGTATTTTAAGTAGTAAAATTTTTATTATATTCATTCTTAACTTTAGAACCCACTACTTTTAGTATGTTCAATAATTGTGTTTAATTATCTTCTGAGTTCCCTAGTACCTCAGCCCTTTCAATTCTTAGTTTCTCTATGTCTGATTTTTAATAGAACACATCTCTGTTTCACCTCTATCTTTAGTTTTAATTTCAGGTTTAAGCTTGATATCTTCCATACTTACTTCTCCCTCACATTTGTAGGTTTTGTGATTCTCAGCAGTATTTTTGTTCAAAGTATTTGAAAACATATTACGTAGAAAACTGTGTCTGTGTTTTACTTCACATATACACTACTAGCCTCATTTCTTCCACTTGATTCTCTCAAATCTATGACTAGGTTAAGAAAATCTTCCATTACTCCTACGGCTCTCTTGACCTTTCCATATACCTTTTCATTTCCTCAGTCATTTCACACTCGAGCTGTTCTTTCTGAAAAGGCAGAATTTACAATATTCCTATAAATCGTTTATTCTCTGAGACTTATTCAAATTCAACCCCTAATGATATTGCAGCCTCAGGAATTGCCAGGGGCCCACTGTTCTTCACTTCAAGACCAAGAAAATCAATGTTGATATGACGATCTACCATGGAAAAGAAGAAAAAAAGAAACCCTTCTCTCCTGATATGGCCATGCACATTGAATTCAATGACTAGTTTAAGCTGATAGAAAAACAGTTTACACTCTTTTTCAGGTCATCTGCCCTGAAGTAAAAGGGTACCAAGTAGTTGCATTCCAAAAAACAGTTACTTATCACAGAATCACAGAATTGTAGGGGTTGGAAGGGACCTCCAGAGATCATCGAGTCCAACCCCTTATAGGGAAGTTGCAGTTTTCCCATTTTGCAACCTTCCCATTTCACATTTTTGCTGGCTTCATCTAAAGTGTATTTTTCATTGTTAATAGCCCAGTTAATGTAATCTTCAAGCCATATTTAAGTTATGCCTGTACTATCCTACTTTTCCTCATATGACTAGCTCTCTCATTCTGCTACCCACATTCAAACATCTTTTCATTTTTATATTGGCATTTTAACAGCCTTTTAGTATTGAGCTTACATTACTGTAAATTAATGTCTATATGTTCCCCATTAATCTCTCATATATCACATTTCCACTACAAAAGCTCGTTTTTCTGTTAACATTTACTCTGTTTTTTTTTTTTTTTTTTTTTTTTTTTTTTTTTTGTTTTCACCATCCCTATGCACAAATTTGCTAGACAGGCCACATTCAACTGGGTTTTCTTAAATATATTCAGTTGACTGTAAGATACTACTTTATCAATCATAAGATACTCTTCTGACAGCACAATACAAATAAACTCTTGAGTACTGGCACACTCAGGTAATTTCCAGAAGTCCTTCCTCTCCCCACTAAATGTATTAAACCAGTCAAGGACAGGAGGAATCAATATACCTACAATTCCTTTATTTGATATAAAAAGCCTATAACAGTGAATTAGACATTCACAAGTTTTGTGGGAGTTTGTGGGTATTCACAATAGCAGTTTACATAATATACTTTAATATAAAAAATACACATATGTATGATCAATAAGAAGGCCTGTTCTTACAAAACAAAACAAGAATGTCAGTCACAACATGAAATAATCTAAAAAGGTGACAGTAAGGAGAAAATGATGGTACAGTCTTTGAATTGAAATACGCCTTGCTTGGTGTTATTGCCCCCTTATACTTGTGTTTCTGTGTGTCTGTTTTTTTTCTATTTTCCATTACACCTGTGAAAATCCTGACTTCATCTTTTTACTGTCTTCACAAAAGTGGGAGGCAAACATGTCTAAATCCTTTGGGGCAGACCAGCACTGGTGACAACAATTTTGTTGGGTGAAAAATCGAATGCACATTGCTATTCATAGCTAATACTTATTTTTGCATTCACATGTTAAATTTACTGTGCTATTCATTGGAGCCTTGCCACTTTCATAATTTTTCTTTTACTTTAAACCTATCATTAATTTATCATTATAATCCATTCTGCAACTTTCTTTTCTGAATGCAGCTCCCTGCATGACAAAGAAATTCTATCTTTATATTCTGATTTTGTTCTTCAAAAGAACATTAGGAAGAAAGTATCAAGTACATAAAGAAGGAAGAAAATATATATAGAAGTTATAAACAGAAATTCATATTCCACAGTGCTATTCTGTCTCTTCCAGAACAAAATGTGTAGACAGTAAGCTCTAAAGCATTATGAATTATTACTTTATTCACTATATATTGTTTCATGCTAATGAAATACCAGGGTAGCTAACACAGAAAACTTAGTATAATCTCCCAATACTGCAGAACAAGTGAATACTTTTGCATTGATCAGTACTCTCATCATGTACAATGGGGCTTTTTATAGATTGCAAAAGTTTTTATATGTGCAGACTCAAAATAGTACTGAAGCACTTACCTCCCGTTTAGGCACTTTGCTCATATGAATTCCATTGAATCATGATAAGGTCTTGCATATCCTGTTATAGATCTGGCCTTAAGTGTTTTGCAGAATCAGAGCCATGCCCAGCAGTTACTCTTACTTTTCCACTCATCTAACAGAAAAGTTGATATACAATATGACAAATTGTGATATTACCAGAAACGTTATGATTATTGGGTTTGTGTATGTAAAGACTCAAGTATGATTTTGAATTGTTCAAGTACTGTGTTTTATAATGTCTTTGATATTTTCTCCCTTAATGAAGAAGGAAAAGATCGTTATCATCATCCATTCCAATGTTAGATAACCTACAGCAAACAGAAAAAATCCATACCGAGCTTAGTGGAGCCATAATTTGTACCACTGTAGGGAGATCCTGAAATAAACACCACTGCATTAATTTCCATGTGCTAGACTGCAGATATATACCCACTCAGACATTAAGTGCCTACTTATATCAACTCCCAAGTACCACAGACACAAACTGAAGCCAAAGGGAGCTATGATTCCATAGAATCTATCAAAAAACAGAAAAATCAAAATTTTTATTGACAAAACAGTTACAGTCAGGCTGTAGCTGTCCCAGCACAAGGGCATACCGCCACATACACGTGCTATCTGGGTTTCTGGTGCTTCTCGGTTTGCTTCAACTTAGGTTCATAAAGAAGTAGCAGCTAGAGAGGTTCCTGGATAGCAAAAAGCATAGTTGCATCAAAACTCTTGCTATATTAAGCGACCATATTACTTGTTTAATATTCAGGACACAGGTATTAATGAAGTAATCTAACATCACTCTAATGAAACACTGTGGTACCGATACAAGTATGTTCTGTCAGGCTCTTGATGTTAGTAGGCTCTGGGAAACTGCTGCTTGAGAATAAGAAAGAAATGAGAAGCTGAGTGGAATGTCAGGATGCAGGATTCTTATGAAAATCCCTTCACACTGATCAACATTTTAAAGAGGGTTTTTTAAAAAGATATGTGAATGAAAATGGAAAAATAATAGTACATTCAAATGCTAAATATAGCCAACACTGAGAAAAGTGAGAAAAACATCACTGTTATACTCAGGTTACACTTGCATAACTGTTCAGGCTATTAAGCCTAATTAACGAGCTAACACATTCTTGCTAAGGGGTGTTTATATGCAGAATATGCTAAATGTAGAACTTGCTACAGTGAAGTCAGAATTTAGTTAGACTTAGGTTAGTTTAAATTCACAAAGAAGGTACATTTCTGTTCTGAGAAGGAACTAAATGCCTAAGTACTCTGGGAATGCTAATTCAGACTGCTATATTGCTTTAGCCTTAATGAAGGAAAATAAATAGTGAATTTTTCATGTAACAAATCCAGTAACACCATAAATTATTCTCATGTATATTTGGCTAAAAATAAGTGAAATATCATAAAGAACTTGGACAGATTTATAATTCCTGAGCTTATCCTTTTTGTGTGTGTTCTTCTCTTTTGTACTGTGGCGTAGTATGGGAATAGTTTAAATGGATACAGTACAAAAGACCAAGGTTTTTCTAACTCCCACAAGTGACTCTGGATCCTAAGAGCTCATCAGGTGAAGCTTGTCCAGTTGATGCAGTGAATCATTCAAACAAATCACTTCAGCCACAGCACAGCGGAGCTCATTTAACACTGGTAACCTTTGTACGAATAAATACTTTCAGAAAACATTAGCTGTCAGTAAATGAAACTTCCAGTCCTTGAGAAGCAAAACTTGCTAAATTCTTCTTGATTAACGTGTCTGAAAAGGCTTCTCAGCAATTTTTTTTTTTTTCCCTGAGAATGCATAATCTTTGAAGCATTAATAACCACCAGCTACTTTTCAAAATCCAACTCACATTAGAACAATCAATTACTACAGACTGTAAAGAAGAAAGTTCTCAGAAACAAGCGTGCAGATTAGTTTTCCTTGGTTTTAGTCCCAACAGTGCAAATAAATAATCTATAATACTAATTTAAATGTATGAAATGTTGTGTACACTTGCAATGTTGTTTAGGTCCTGAAGGTACAAATTCCCACAGTACCAGATTTATACGTGTGCTTCCATTTAACTCTGAGAATTAATCACATAAATAAAATAATTTTTAAACTCTTGCAGGACAGAGTTCTAATCATTTTGGAAAATTGCAGTGTTACATAGAAGTACCTTTAAGGTTTAAAAAAGATGAATTTGGGTCTAGAAAAAAAAAATTATGAAAAGAAAAAGCCATTTCTTGGGAATGGTGCTTTGTTGCCAATAGGGAACAAGATCAAACAGAACAAGAATGATCTACAAGTTCTTAATATGAAAATATTAAGAACTAAAAAACAATGACAGAAATTACAACAAAAAGAGGAGAGAACCATGCAAGTGGCCAAATTTTTCAGGATTTATTGAGCTGGAGTACAGTTCTGTTAGAAATATGATTCTGCTGGCAGTTTGTCACACTCTTGTCTACAATTTTAATGCCATTTTGGGGGGCTGATGACTTTTTGAAAGACAACATAATCATCTTAAATGCTTATCAGATGATTTCTGTAATTATTACAGGCTTTTTCATTATCATCAAATCATCTGGATTTTTTTTAATTTTTTTTTTTTCTGCATGAAAAACTACTCTTCTTGTCTGATTCTACAGTTCAGGACAGAGCAACAATTCCTTTTGACGGCGCTGGAAGTCTGCCAGAAGACTCATCTTGCTAAAAAAAATTGCTTAATTTATTCAGTTACTGGATTTACAGAGTTTTCATAATTCTCTCTCTAAGAACCTCCGATTAAGCATCTAATCTCATTGTTTATTCTTCTCCTAAATGTTATTTTCTACTTTGTTGTTCATTTTCACTAGGGGAATATGATGTATTTTGCAATTTAATTTCAAAAGAGTTTATGAATCTTTCATTTTTTATTATTCAACTATATTAGATTGCAACAGCAGGAATAACCTTGGATAGTAACAGGTTTTTATTTTTGTTTTAAAATAAGGTTGAAATGTATCTCTAAAATATTTGTTCCAATCTCAATTACTGCTTGGGGACAAGTCACTCATGAAGGAAGCTCTGGCCTTCACCTCACTTTCTCAGAAACTTTAAATGTTAACAGTTTATAACCAAATAGAATTTCACCATAGAGATTAGAGAAACATTTTTAAAATGCAAGGTTACCTTTTCCGTGTGCATCAGTTCAACACCTGGCTGGGCTGCAAGCCAAGTAAATGGATTAACTCCTAATATCCTAATTTCCGTTTCAGAACTGAGCAGCAGTAAACATACCTGTATCTGTAAGAGTTTCTTACAAGGATAACCTAGTTGATTTGGACGATGTGGAGGAAGAAGGCAGCACCATGGACTGATTGATCCTGCCTTGAAGGAGGGATCCTAGGGAAGAGTGGTGAGGCAGAGACACAGGCTGCCCAAAGAGGAGTGGAGTCACCATCCATAGAGGTGGTCAAGAAACGTGTAGATGTGGCACTGAGGGACATGGTCAGTGGACATGGTGGGACAGTTTGATGGTTGGACCAGCTAAGCTTAGAGGTCTTTTCCTCAATGATTCAGTGACAGATAGGATGGAGTGCCATAGGGATATCTGTGCTAGCATATTAAAAGTCTGGACAAATAAGTTAGAGAACACAACCAAGATTCAGGTGATTGGTGAGGAAACTTCCTCATCTTCACCAGCACTTTCCAGTGAGAAGGTAACAGATGACAACGATCTACCTGAGAATTTAGGTCTTTAATGCCTGGGCCTGATGTGCAGTCATATTTAAATGATGAACAGGATGGGCTCTCACTTCTATATGGTACGATTAATGCTTGAATCCTTAAATTTTAAGGAACCATAAACAACAAAATTGGAGGGCTGCCATACATAAACTATCCAGCCGAGTGGAACTGCACTTGGATCTGGCATTGGCACATCCCTGTCAGTCTCAGGCCCCAACTCTTACTGGCAAGAGCAATCACGTCTGCCTTCCAATACTCAGGCACTTTGGTGCGTTCTATCAGCCCTATCTGAAAGCACACACGTCAGGAATCTGGAAGCAGGTGAGCTGTGGCTTCAGCTAGGAATAGATAAATAAAAATTATAAAAATCTACTGTTTAAACAGAGCAGAAATTTAGCTGTTACACAGCCAACAATCAGGCAATGATGTGTTCCAAGTCAAAATCTGTGCTTGGCACCTGGATCGTAATGGCAGATGACTTTCTTTTCTGCTCTAAATCACCCCAATGCCATTGTCAAGCCAGAGAGCTCACTGAGCTCCTGCCACAGTGTGCTGAGAACAAAGCTCAGTGTGTGCTGTGCTCAGGGGAGCAGGACAGCAAACACAGTGTTGCATCCCGGTGTGGTCTGTTAGACCTACACTTTGGCACAGCCCCTGTGATGCTCCCAGTTAAATTCTTCCCCTTTCCTCCCAGTAAAGGTGTGCTGACACACAGTGAAAAACGTTGCTACAATGCACCCTTTGGGATGCTACTTCTGGATATATGTCCATCATTGCGGCGATAAAACTCCACAAGCACCGACCGGCGCAGCAGCATAAGGGAAGCAGAGGGGGGAGGCTGGGAGGAATTTAAGTGGGGAAAAATAAATAAATAAAAAACATCCAAAGCGAACCGAAAAAGCCACCAGCCGAGGCGAAGGGGAGGAGCCGGGGTAGGGGCTTGGCTCTCTCCTGGGCAGCGCCCGGCAGCGCTCTGCCGAGTGGCAGCCGACTCCGGCGGCCGCTCGGCGCTGAGCAGCGCGGTTCTCCGCGGCTCCCGTTACCACCGGGCAGAGCGCAGCGCGGGGCAGGGCCCGTCCTGCCGCGGGGCAGTGAGGGGCTCCGCGGGTAGAAGAGAACCGGAGCCACGCACCTCGGAGCCGCGGTGCGGTGCCGGAGGGCGGCGGGAGCGGCAGCTCCGTCCGGGCGCTTCCGGGCGCGGCGGGAGGTGGGGGGAAGGAGAAGGAGGAGGAGGAGGAGGAGGAGGAAGAGGGGTGGGGTGGGTGAAGGGGAGGGAGGCCTCAGGCTGCCTTTTTTAGGAGGGAGACCCTCTTTCGCGGCCGCCCGCTCGCAGCCATGGCTTTGAAGGAGGCGGGCGGCAGCATCTTGCCCATCAGCGACATGGTGTCGGGGCCGTCGGGCTCGCCGTTCCCCGAGGTTGTAGAACTGAATGTGGGGGGCCAGGTGTACGTGACGAGGCACTCCACGCTGCTCAGCGTCCCGGACAGCATGCTGGCCACCATGTTCTCGCCGTGCCGGGGTGGCCCAGCGGCGGCCCGCCAGCTGCCCAGGGATAGCCGGGCGCGTTTCTTCATCGACCGCGACGGCTTCCTCTTCAGGTACGTGCTGGATTACCTGCGGGACAAGCAGCTGGCACTGCCCGAACACTTCCCCGAGAAGGAGCGGCTCCTGCGGGAGGCAGAATACTTCCAGCTGGGCGACCTGGTGAAGCTGCTGTCGCCCAAGGTCACCAAGCAGAGTTCGCTCAACGACGAGGGCTGCCAAAGCGACCTGGAGGACAGCACCTCACAGGGCAGCAGCGACCGGCTGCAGCGGGCCGGACTGGACAAGCGCTCGGGCTTCCTCACGGTGGGCTACCGCGGCTCCTACACCACGGTGCGGGACAACCAGGCGGACGCCAAGTTCCGCCGCGTCGCCCGCATCATGGTGTGCGGCAGGATCGCTCTGGCTAAGGAGGTCTTCGGCGAGACCCTAAACGAGAGCCGCGACCCCGATCGCCCCCCCGAGAAGTATACTTCCCGCTTCTACCTCAAGTTCACCTACCTAGAGCAAGCCTTCGATCGGCTCTCCGAGGCAGGCTTCCACATGGTAGCTTGCAACTCCACCGGCACGGCCGCCTTCATCAACCAGTACCGGGACGACAAGATCTGGAGCAGCTACACTGAGTACATCTTCTTCAGTAAGTGCTCCCTGGGACCGCCGGAGCCTTCCCCTCATGCACACGCGTGAATATCGGGGCTACCTTCTCCTCCCAGAGGTGTCCGTGCGGGGTAGAACGGCCTCCGCCCCGTGCCGAGGTCTCCCGGAGGTGTCGCGCTGGGTCCCGGCCCCGATCAGCTGAGCGAGGCCGGGGGGGAAGGAGAGGGGTGATGTTACTGCTGAGTCTCTCGTTAGCTGTGGGCTTAGCTGTGGACTGAGCAGGGTTCTGACAGCGGGTACGCTGCCGCTGGGTGATGAGGCAGACAGCGAGGGCACAACCAGCTGTCCGGGGGGTGAGAAGCCTGCCTGAAAGGGGAGAAAAACTCACGGAAACTGCAGCGTGTTCACAGCCCGTAGGTAACAACGGTGGTTAGCTCCGCGTAGCATCGGCGGTTGCGAGTCTCTCGTAGGTGAGAAGTCCCCTGGTGGGGTGGCGTTAGGTCAGTCTCTCAGGGCAGGATTCGGGCTGATGGAGCACAGCTGGGTGGAAAGCACCGGCCCCCGGCCGAGGTTCGCCTTTGAAAGGCAGAGGTCAGCCTGAAGCCTCGCGTGTGTTCGGAGAATTGAGTAATCCCTGCGAACAAAAAGCTGTTCTCCGGGTACACGAGCCTTCGTGTGGGCTCCACTGCCTGAGCGGTTGTTTCAGCATCACCTGTCCCTGTGGCAGTAGGGATGTGACCCTCAGCCCCAGCAGCAGCGACCCACTTGCTCCTGGACCTAGTCACCGTGAATGTGAACGGTTTTCTATTCAGAGGAGAAACTCATTAAATACTTAATACTGCTGTGTTATGTGTGTTACGTAGGTGGGGACTACCTTTTGCTGAACAAACTTGAGAACTTCAAATCAATCTTAAGTACTACTTTAAAACAGTTTTTGGGGGTTCGTTATGTAACCTAGCAAGCTGGTCATATCTAGTTAGGAAAGGTAAAAACTGAGTTGTTGGAGGAGCTTTGCATTCTTCTGAGTGGACTTAGTGGTGTAAAATATGTGATAATTAAATATCCATTCTGGAAAAAGATGTACACAATAATTCTTAAAAATAGAAGTTCCTTGCTGTTATTGTCAAAACTATGGGATAGCCTCCCTTGTTTGCTCAGACATAGGCTATTAGGTGCATAATTATTTGTGGGCATTTGTGATGCTTAGAATATTTTGTGTTATGATGTGTGTGCGTTATGAGGTGGCTGCTGTGTAGAGCAGTGCTCTAATTCAGATCAGTGTTCCAAATTAATCCCCAGTGTATTACCACTGATTTATGTGGAATAATGCCAGGGATGAATTGGATGTTGTACAACACTGTTTTGTTTTGATTTTTAGTCTTTCAGCTTACTGTGTTATAAAAAGTGAAGCAGGTAGCTAATTTTTTAATTTGATACTTAACAAAAAATTTTTGGTTTTGCCTAATATTAACTGTTTTTCCTACTTCTGGATGCGAAAATTGGCTGAATTAATACAGGCTGAAAAGAAAGTGAACGTCATTTTGATTGCCTAGTTATGCATTTAGAAACCCTTTTAAGTAATTTTAACATGTTTTACTTTTTTCTATTTAAGTGCCCGTTTGATGGGAACCCTCTGATAGAAATAATGCTTTATTATGAAATCCCTAGGTGTATCGAGTCTGTGTTGTAGCTTTGCCCAATTCAGAAGTCTGTCAAATGGGTAGAAAACCACGTGAGCCTGCTCCATGCTGGCATGAGAAGACTGGTCAGGGTTACTGGCTGTAGTCTTTCCAAGAGCATTTGTGAGGACTCTATTCCTGTACTTACTCACAAAACCAGAGCTTCATACACAGCATGAGCATCTGCAACCAGCAACTTTGTTAGTTGTGACTCTGTGGCAGCCACTCAGTCCTCTTCCTCTTAGATCGTTTCTCCTGAGGAAATGTGGATGACTCTGAAGGTGTCTGGAAAAAATACATGAGGATATATATATATGCATTCCACCCATTTCCTTGGATTGTGAATAGATTTTTGAGTGCTTCTAAGGAACATCTGAAGGCCAAAGATGGCCTTTCATCTCTGCTTCAGGATTCAGATTTCAATTCTGTTTCTAGTATATCTCTAACTTCATTAGGTATTTTGAGTTGAAAAGGCTGTCTCACTTCTTTAAAAAATAGAAATTATTTTCCTAAATGTTGTGACTGATTAAACTTATCTTTACTATACATGTTTTACTTAAATTTGTAGATTGCTTAGTATCCATGAATGGATTAAGTTGTTGCAGCCTAATTCCAATTCAAGAACGGGGACTTGTTTAAGATAATGCTTCAGATTTCGGCAGTACATCCTGACAAGTACAGAAACAGTCTTTCTCAGGCTACATAATTCATTTCAAAAAATAAAAATCAGAGCCTGATGGCTACCTATGTTCTCTAAACTACGGAAGCTCTAACCTTAGTGAACAGAAGAGTGATTTACTTCTTTTAATACAACATGAAGTGTGTATGCAGTTTGGGAAAGGGGCCCAGGTTCTTTTGCTTCATTACAGTTTTGGGCTGCAGTACAGGACCACTGATTAATTAATTGCTACTTGGTGTGCACTAGGTGATAGCCTTCACAGAAGTTCCACCTAGGTGGAAAAGGAGGCCAGAAGCAGGGGACCTTGCCTTACATGGCTGCAGGCAGCTCAGCAGGCCTTCTGTTGGCAGGTCTTTTTGTGAGGAAAGACTAATTTGCATTTTTAAGCTTTTGTCTTTTTTTTGTGTTTCACTGTATCTCTTGATATGATTGTGTAGTGCAGCATTGTCTGTGCATGCTATTACTATGTAGTCTTTTTCTTCTGCAGAATCTAATTGGTCTTAATGGATTTTGCATTTAACATCTGCTATGCAATCTGACTTATGGGTGCTGAGAGCCTTGTGCTCAGCTGGAAGCTTCCTGTTCTGAATTGACATGCGTATTCTAAGAAGAATGCAGTAATGTTTCATGGAAAAAAACTTTGACTTGTATTCTGTCTCAGTGTTCCTATTCTATATGTGATATTTCTGTTTCTTAGTCTCCTACTTTTGTTTGTGACAGGTGACATTTGCATGAACTTCTGGCACATATTTTTCTGCTTGGTCTTAGCACTCTGAGAATACATTGGCCCAAATTCAGTTCAACATCACACTGGGATAGCTTGGGGATGGTGGGTTGGCAGGTAAACCTGAGCTGTTCTGAGGGAATGTTGTCAGAGAACCATCCAGTGGGTGGTCTGTGGCAATACCAAGCCAAGCTGCTATTCATCCATCATTGCTGAACTGATGATAGTTTTGCTGCAGGGAGGGTCCAAGATGCTGTACTTTCCCTTTCCTCTTCCATTTATTTATTTATTTATTTATTTATTTATTTATTTATTTATTTATTTATTTGCCTTTGTGTGTTTATAAAATGAAGTTACTTGGAACTAACGAGGCTTAGAAGAGAGAGGAGGCTAAGCCAGAAAGTAAAATACACAATACTGAATCTCTGTGGAGTGCTAGAGGGAAGTGTGATTCAATCCATCAAGTTTTCTTGCATCACAAGCACAATGTAGGTAAGCTTTAGATTTCTGACAGTATCAGAATTTAAAAACATTGATCCTAGAAGGACTATTGCACAAAGACTTTTAAAATTTAAAGTGATTCTCCAGGTAGTCCTGTTACTTTGGAGGACTGATTAAAAAAAACTTCAGGATATTCTGCTTTATGAGACCAGTTCAACTTTAATATTACTTATAATGAGTATATTATTATTTATTTCTATTACAATTCTTCCAAAATACATGCCCCAAACTTAGAGGGATGAATCGAAGAGTACACTCATAAATTAATATTATGAGAATATCTTATCTTGCCATTTGATACAGTAAGATAATCTGAACTACTGAAATTGTAGTTGAAATTGCAGTCACAGTTTCAATCAAGCAACTCAGACTATAGGAGGAATCTATTGAATTTTATGATTGAATAGAAGTATGTAAAATTCAGTACAATGACTTGTGATTTCATTTTAATCATTATATTTGCAATCTGCTTTTCTAAAAATGAAGTTCTATTGCTAATTAATGTTGAACCATGGTGATGCTTGGAGCTGAAGATTAGTACTGCTGCAAAGTATTTGAAAAGTAAACATGGTGATTATCTGTTCCGGCTATTTATACCAGGATCAATACTAGGTAACAGACGCCTTGATACAAGCAGCTTATGGTATTTGGAAATGGAAACACTGGTTTTGGTAACTCTTCCAGGCTTGTACTTCTTGTGCATTGCTTGGGAACAAAGTTCCAGTGTTAGAGAAGCTGACTTTGCTAGATCTGTGATATTTTCCAGGAAAACTGCTTATTGATGTCAGAACACTTCATGCATTTTCAAGGATTTATGGCAGTAGTTGCAGGGAAATGTTTGCCTTTCAATAGTGGGATGAGCAAGTCATATCTTATTTTTTCTTTACTGTCAACATGAACTTCTAGTTATCTACTGTTCAAGAACAGAATTTATATACAGAAGTTTTTCATAAAATATTGTTCCAGCTTCATGAATTAAAATTAAAACATTACTGCTTATCAAATATATTTTGCAATGTATTTGCTTTCACAGTGTGATATGAGGGTAATTTTGCTGCTGCTTTTTTTTCCTTCACAGCAAATACCAAATTCATTATACTGTGATGGGAATTAGTGCATTGAACAAGAATTCACTGAGCATTGCACAGAGAAAGGGTTGAACAATACTCATGTTATCCTCTTCCTGCTACAGTTCTGCATTTAGACACAGATCTGCAGAAATGAAAAGCCAGTCAGATACCTCTCTAAGCTGTTAAAGATGAAAGGCTTAGTGCATGAGGAAAGAAGTGGTAGAAAGAAAGAGACTATTCAAGGCACAGGTGAACCTCAGCAGACCTAAACAATGTAACCAGAAATAAGCAATCACTTTGTGGTGGGCAGCTAGTATAATGGCAAGTTAAGCCAAGCATCTAAATGCACGCAGGAGGAAAGTATGAGAGGTGATTTTTGCCTTACCTCTCCTCAGAACCACTGTGGTTCCTGCTCTAGCTCCCAACCAGCTTAGCACTGTATCAGCAGCTGGATGGATCCTGGATGCCACTACAGGAGAATTGAGTAACATGGCTGTGCTCCAGGCTACCCTCTCATTTTCTGTCTCCAGCTTTGGATTGCTCTATTGCTGGAGTCATGTAAGTCTGTTACAGGGATGAGTTGACCTTGGTCAATGGGATTTTTTCCACAACGCAGGGAGATTATTTGGTTGAGGGTTGTTAGGCTTGATACAACTGTTAAGGTAATCTGGAGTCATTATACCAGATAACATCTGCTTACTAAGTTAGGTTGTTTTTATTTTTGGATCTCAGGATGATTTTATTTTGTTTCTCATTACTAGATGTGGATTACTTAAAGCAGCAGAAATACTAATGACATTTTTATGAACCAAGCCTCTGAAAGTGTAGTGGAAAATCCTTTTAAATAAATTACCTGGCAAATCTTGTTTTTCTTTACCGATTCAAATGCTTCAGGATGGATTTTAAAGGAAGGTGGTTCATGCTAAGCCAAATGAGCTTAGTTGTAAATAGCACGTGAAACTTGCAATCAGAACCCATTCACAGTTGCAATATGAACCTTCATGGAAACTAAAGCACCAAATAGTCTTTCACCAGTCTTTCACATAAGGTGGGATTCAAACTATGTGAGTAATTATGTGATGCCATGATTGTTTGTAGTATACGCTGTCCTGGCAGGTGGTAAGCAGCAATGATTTATAGTTTTCGTGGCACTTGTAGCTGTTAATGTCATTCAATTATGGTTGCATTTTATCAGAATGTGTTAAGAAAACATTTGTTACTTGTTGATTTAGTTTCAGAAGACAATTGAATAAAAGGGTGCATCGTGCTGCAAGGTGCCACCCCGTTTATGTAATCGCTTCTCTAAATACTTACAGGATTTCACCACATTTGTAAATATCATAGTGGATCAGTGAGTGTTCCATTTTTGCTAGCAAGAAGATGAACACAGAACTCTAAAAATGTTTTTTTTTTTCTTTGTTATGGAATATTATCTTGCTACTGTCTTTGCTGGAGTTGCACAAAACAGCATTCAAAGGTTGGGGTCAGCATATTTACCAATTCTTTGCCCTCTGGGTAACTGCTAGGTCATAAGCTGCGTCAGGACCACTGTCAGTTATGGCTGTTACAATTATTCTTTCAACATCTTTTTGCAACTGCTAGTAGCTGGATCAAAATTCAATTGTTCCCTTTCTGGTAGTTCCCCCATATGCGTGAATGCTATTGCAAGGTCTCTGAGCAAAAGAGGCACAGAGACAGCAACTGCCTCTGGGGGACTATCACCTCTGGGTGGTTGCCATGCCTCTGGGCTGTGTGCTTGTTCTGTTTGTAGCACTTGAGTATGCAGTGCCTGACCTGTTTTATCATTTTAGTGATATGCACTTAGTTAGGAAAGCAAAGTGGATTATAGAATAAAAAAAAAAAGCTTCCTTTTGGAATGGATTCTACAGCACCTCTTAAACTATGAATTACTCAATTCAGAGACAACTCTATCCAAAGTGTGAATGCACGCTATAAGAATAACTAATGCATCCAATGCTGCACATTTCCTTTGGGGAAAAAGGAAAAGATTGAAAAAGTAAAGAGTGAAATCAACACTGTCATTAATTCTTATTAACAGAATTAAATAGTCCAGATCTTTACTTATCATGTTTCAGTTACACAGTACATAATAAGTACAGATGTTCTTCTTGCATTAGCACAAAGAAATATTCAGAAATGAAATCAGTGTGTTTTATCTATTATATCAGATGCTTTTTTCTTCTCTCCCTCATCCTTACTGGGATTTACACTTTGGCAATATTAACAGATATTCCCAGAGAGACAGCAGAGTTGGTACTCAGGGATTCTTGTCATGTTTTGTTGCAAACAGACTTCTGCAACTTAGGTTAATAGTGAAATTGCTTTATTTTCTATTGAATTTGGATATTTGCTGGTTCTTTTGAGATTTATAACTATGCCAGTGAATTCCATAGAAATTACTGTGTACTATCATTCTAGCAGGTTTTTACCGGTAAATGTTTTATATACTTCAAGATAGTAATGTCTAAACTCTACTGCAAGCATGTCCATATTCATTGATGGAAGGTAAGAGGACCAAAAAGAGCTGGTTAACTTTCAGGCAAAGATGGTGAAATATGAAGGAATTGAAGTGGTTTAGTGCAATGTTATTTGTCAATATGATTTTAAGTGTTCAAAGAGTTCTTAACCTTTCCCATGAAAATAAAACCACACATTTCCAGAATAAAAAAACTTATTAAGGTCACCCATATTTTTTCTATCTGTCTTTCTTTCACCAATGCTTTTTCCTTTGTTTTTCTGTTTACCTGATTGTGTCAGTTCCCCACTTCTCTACAGAACTGAGGATCTAGACTTTGCATGTGCTTTTCTCACTCTGCTCTAAGCAGGCTGGGTGCAAGCCTCATACAAGATAGAAGTTTGACAGGAGTATGCACTTATGCCTTATTGACAGGACAGGCACTTTTGGTTTTGTTTTCCAGATATATTTAATTTCAGAAAAGAGACATGAATTTAGCAAAAGATTTTGAAAAAAATCCAATTCATAATACATCTAATATCAAAAAGCCAGAGATAAATCTACTTATTCTTTCCTAACTGTGCTCCTTAATAAGTTACAGTGTGAATGAAACTTACAGAGTTTCAAATATATAGGCTTGGTCTTTTACAAGTACAATAAGAAAGGGGCGGTACCCATATTTGTATAAAGAGAAATCTATTTTAGAGATGACTTGCCTGAAAGAGGTTCAGAATTGCATATATAGCCATCATAAATATGTGCAAAACTGTTCTTTTTCATCATGTGGAAAGCTTTACAGTTTATTTGAACTTAGGTGTCTTTGTTTTTGTTCTTCCTACTTGTTAAATCAGTCCCAATTAAACCAACCATACATGAAGAACCACAGTAACAGTGATAAACATCCATTATGCTTAAGTAGAAGTGCTCTTTAATGCTTCTGGTCCTTAATCTAAATTTCTTTCATTTTTCATTGAAACTTATGAATATGAAGAAACATGAAAATGAGCTACAAAAATTTTAGAAAGCAGGTAAAGTAAGTCTGTAAAATAGAGTGCCAATAACTTGATCAGTGTAATATGGACAGAATACAGTAGAGAAAGGCAAAGCTAAACAACTTTTTTTCTGTTTTCTCTTAACAAATATATTTTCTTTTGCTAAGTTCTTAACAGAAACCCATTTATAGGCAGTTATTTGCAGACAGCTGCTACTATTTCTGTTGTTAATGTCTACTGTAGCTTTTCAACTGGTCTGAAACAAAGCGGAGGCATAGCTATTTTTGCCTTTTCATCTATACTTGTCTCTTCCCAGTGTTTAGGAATTTAAATATCACTCACTCCATTTTAAGAATAGCAGTATACAACCTTATAAAAGTGTGATCAATATTATCAAAGCTACTTGGACTTGGGGAAAAAAATAGAACGAAATGATTCAGCTATATATAATGCAAGGTAAAACAGGTTCAAGTAAGTTTGTACCTGCTTTTTCCTTTTCTGAAATTTTGGCTTCATATCTTTTTGAGTGACATACATTCACAGTACCAGTTCATAGAACCCTGTGTGTGTGTGTACTTGTGGAAGGGCTGCTCTGAAAGTAATGCCTCCTACAGTTATTATGTTGGCCCCTGACAGTCAGAGGCAGATGTTGCTAATACGGCAGTAGAGGTGGAACCTTCTCACCAGTATTCTACTCCGTTTTGTTGCTGTGTGACAAATCTCAGCAGAGGGGCACAGTGAGGTGGTGGGTGGTGCATTTCAACAGTGGTGACAGCATTGTGAAAGAAAAGCCATATTCTGGACACAAATGAAGATTTTTAAGAGCACAGCATGCAGGCTCTTGTTCACTGCTCTCAAAAATCCATAGCTAATGGTGATGACAGTGTTGAGGAAAAAAAAATAGTGTTTTGTAGTTGAGAATTTGACCTATCAGAGAATGATATTGTGCTCTTTGTTTCTGTTGTAGTTTTCATGGAAATAATAGGAAGCACTGCTTTTTGGAGTAACCCATATATTAAGCTTCTCATATTAAAAACAGTAACTAAAGAAATGTAAGGAATATAACTAAGACAAATGTAAAAATTGCAAGCAGAATTACAAATTACTTTCCTTGTATCCACAGAGTTTAATTTTCGATTTCCAGTTCATCAGAAAGATGTTCCTATTAACCTGTTTCAGTGCTATTGTAACTCACGAACATCAATCTCTGACCATTTTCTTTTTTCCTGTGAATTTTCATCCTGCTGTCAATTTGTCTCTGGGGTTGTTTCAAGTGAATATACCATTTCTAACTGTTACAAAGACAAACAAAGTTCATCTCCTTAAGCTACCACTTCCTCCACCCTCTCCCCCTTACAGAGTAAGCAAAAATAAATGTTTGGAATAACAAATAGCAATATCCTTCAGCTTCAGAATAATTCTGTAATTGCATACAATAAAAGATACAAACTTTCAGAAATGTGTTGGTTTTCAGTACGTGGAATTCCTGAAGTTTTATCCCATTAGCTACCAAGTTTATAGATTCACATGAACTTAGTGATCAACCCGGCCTCCAATCATAACAACATGCGTGTTTTCACTCACATCCTTTCATGTGCAGTGGTGTCTAAATTGGTGAAGTTATTCCCCTAAATAACTGCATCTGTAATCATATGTAATTACAGGAAGAAGAAGATATTCTCTGTTGGAGAGATTAGGGTAAATGTTGGCTGTCTAATGATATCCTTGATGGCTGAGCTCTGGAAGCACTTTCTTCATAAATCCTTTTGCTATGAGGGTGCTGAGTAAAACCTGTGTTTTCTGCACAAGTACGTGTTTAGATTTATTCCAAATTTTTGCTATTTTTTGCCCGAGGGATAGGACACAACTGTAGGACTGGACTTGATGTTGATCACTGCTGCCAAAATTACGCACAGGGCTCTTTGCCTTTGGTGGGCCAGGCTATGGTGAATATGTTGAGCTTTTGGGGCAATTTCTATTTTGATTTTGTGGTTTTTTATTAGTGATGTATTTTAATTGTGTTCCAGTGGATCACAATTATTAATCAGTCTTTTATCACAATGTCTGTTTCATCACCATGAAAAACTAACACAATGTGGAAAAAAGAAAAAAATATATTAGAACCTTTTCCCTTTCCTTGCTGCTTGAAGACTTCATACCCACCATATTTTCCATTGTGGTGCATCTTCAATAAGATGCTATCAAGAGCGTGCTGTCATGTCCAAGAAGGTTGTAGATGCCCCATTACTGTTTTAGTGTAGATGTGTGTCTTATGGTGTTCTTAACTATCCCCATAATTCATGCAAAAGAAAAATGGTAATCTTGCGGTAATCTTGATTGCAGTCTCTGACAAAAGAACAAATTTTTTATGGGTTTCTACCACTGTTGTTTCATCTGTTGTATTATATATAAAAGAAACTGCTAGATATTCAAAGTCATGAACTCTGTCCTGTCTAGGATAGAACAGTCTTATGCATAGACCAGTTGTTCACATCAGTATAGCTGAGTAAATCCAGCTGAATGAATGTGTAACAGTATAGCAAGGTGGTTAATTATTAAAATATTTTAACAATTTATTTCCTTGAATTTTTTTCCATCAAAAAGGAATATTATATATATATATATCTATAAATATAAATATTGAATATATTGAATAAATATCTATTTATTCAATAGAATTATGCAAAAAAGTGGTGGATGTTCCTCTTGCTTTTCCCACACTGCTGCAGAGTCTTTTTGTCTGTTAAAAAATCTCTGCCAGCAGATTAAAACAGAAGTATTGCTTGTGTTGACTGACATCTAATAGATAAATATACATATATAGTTTTGGAGAAGAAGTATAATAAAAATACCTTATGACAGGTCTTATAACGGTTGCAAGTTGTCAAAACAGTTTTAATGTCAATGAAATTGACAGTTATACCTGCTAAAATGTTTACTCATTGAAAGTTATTCTCTGGGGTAGTGCTTGTTTTGCTAACATGCTGTATTTTCCACCAGTATTCATGGTAATTGGGCAGATTAGTACTAATACCTTGTTATGAGTTCACCTACATCTACTTAGAGAAAGTTTGCCTGTCATAATGGTGTTAAATATATGTTCTCTTCTGTCTACATTAAAAATTATACAGAACTTATATGACACTGTGTTTAAAACTCTACAGCTTGGCTGTCCTTTTCTTCACAGAGACTTACATAGAAGGGTGAATGCATGCCCTTCCTCAGGATCTCTCCTTAAGAGAGGAGAGGAAGGGATAGAATCATAAAATCCTTAGAGTTGGAAGGGAGCTTTGAAGGCCATCAAGTCCAACTTCTCTGCAATGAACAGGGACACCACAGCTAGATCAGGTTGCCCAGGGCCTTATCCAGCCTTGCCTTTAAAGTCTCCAGGGAAGGGGCATCAATCACAGCACTAGGTGACCTGTTCTAGTGCCTCACCACCCTCACTATAAAAGATTTTTTTTCCCAGAGGAAGAGCAGCCATGGTGTTTTAGCAGGTCCCTTTTGTCCCTGTGTTGGTGTTATGTGGAGTTTAGCTTCTCAGCAGATCACATGGGACAGCCTCTCAGGACTTCTTTCAGGTGTTTCTTCAGAATTTAGTTGCTCTAATAATTCTGTTTATGTCATCAGCTTCAAGCTCTTCTTCGCAGACTTGAAGGCTGCATAGTTGCTTTATGTTATAAAATAAAATCGTTTTATTTGTTTGTGATCATGTGAATCAGAAGCCTAGTATCCATGTTTTTGGCACATTTCAGTTCCCCTTTCTACCTTTATTTGTAGACTACCAATGGAACTACGATAACAAATTAGCAACACAATAAATATTTTTTTTCATTTAAGGTTATTTAAGGTTATGACTTGCCTTAGTTAGATGTATATATTTTATTGCATCAATAAATATTTAAAGAAAAGGCATTAGCTAAACTATGATAACCTCACTCAATATTCTGACTGAGTCATATTATGGTTTGAGACAAGTATAAGTAAAGCACTTTATGAAAGATGCTTTCCTTTATAAAATTATTGACAAGCATTAAACACTTGGCAAGATACTACTTTTTAAAAATAACATTTAAGAAATGGAAGGTTATACTAACATGATTCAAGATGCTATTGCCATATTATATATGGCCTTCATTATTTCATAAATTCTTAAGCAGATAAATATCTCAGTGATCCTATGTGCTTATTAGTGTTGAAGTAATTTTATTTACTCTATGATATGTAACACAAAAGAACTCCTAGATTATTTTGCATAACGAAGGGTTATCTGTTCAATCTTAGTTGAAAACATCTTGAAGTCTTTGCATTCAGTTCAAATATACACACGCAGGCTACATGCAGTTGTCAAAATACAAATGTTCAGTAATCATTTTATGTAGTGCTAAATCCTACACGCAATATATGTGTTGTATTATCAAGTAGAGAGAGTTATGCTAAAGTGATTCTACCTTTGTGTATTCTCCTTTCCAAGTTCTACCTTTTTTACAAGATTTTCCTTCTGCATGTTTTACTTTAAAAATTATAATGTTCCAATCCTGACTGGATAGAAAAATTGTCTCATTGCCACATTAGAGACAAAGGTAACAAGTATTTTAATCAAGATACAGAATCTTGCTAGCGGACTTCCAGAGACATTGGTACAGCCTGGATTCAGAGCGGAGTTTTGTTGTGGTGCAGATGATATAGAATAATCAGATCAGCTCAACCATATTATCATGATATAGTTCCAGGAAAAAAAGTAGATTAAAGTGTTACTTGAGTAATGAAACCCCTTGATTAGCACAGTTGTAATAGAGGTTACAGTACACTGTAGAAATAAGAAGGTATTTATGATTTATAGCTAATCTGCAACTTCTGTAACATAATATGTTAATTCCATTGCCTTGATCATTTATGCGCAGCTCAAAATTTGTACAGGCAATACAGGTTTTGTTTCAGCTAGTTAAGAAGTTGTTTTTTTTTTTTTTTACTACGAGGTTCCTGCCACTAAATACTGTAGGATTTTGTTTCCAGTTTTACAAAGTTACTGCAAGTGAAGCTACATGGACTGTGGGCTCTGAGCTTTTCTGTCCTGTCACAGTACATTCTAATGGAAACCATTGCAATCTATCAAGTCAAGAAGTTTTCTATGAAAAGAAAAGCTTATTTGTATTGTCCTTCAGAAGAATGACTAATGTTATGATAGGAATGATATGTGTGGTGTTTGAAATATTTCAAGAGAGACCGATACATTGCATCTGCCGTGTTTCAAAACCTTTTTTTCATTTCCTGCATTTGTTATGTTGATTTTCCACACTAGGTGGCAGTGCATTAGCATTAGCACAAAACAGGGGAATTGATTTAATTTGTCCAAGGGGGAAGAAATACTTCTGTTTCATGTTTCTTTATGCATACATAGCTAAAAGAATTACAGACAGGAGGCTGGATTATGATCAGCTACATATGGGTATGCAAAGGAAGATATGAATCGTTTACCCTCTTCCTTTGTATAAAAGAAAATCCATTCAAGCCGATTGAACCAGGCTTACGTTGGCTGTAGGTGAGATGAACCAGGTTTCTCTCTGTGCTCTCCCCAGAGAATTAAATCTATAAATTTAATGTGAAGCACTTTATTGAGGGTGCATCCAGACTTAGAGCAGATTGCCTCACAGTTTTGAGCCATATGTTGTCTACACTGTGAAGTGTAGTGAAAGGAAAACAGCTCCTTTCTCTTTCCAAGAAAACTGGGAGCTGAAAAGATGGGGGAGATGGAGAACAGGGGCAGATGGCAGGAGGCTCCTGCATATTGTTGTGTTGGTGCCAATGGGCAACCAAGACATACTCACTCTTATGGGTGGGAATGCACACCTGGATTGTGTGTTAGGTGGAAGACTGTAGATTCACTAACTTGAAGCCTTTTGACTAATTGAAAGGTCTGCAAAACTGTGATGACAAAAAATGTTCATGGTTAGAAACATTTGGACCCCAAGAGCATAAATGTGGTAGACATGAAAGTTGAAAACGGGTAGCTTGAAGTTGAAATTTGACTTGAAATTAAGATACAGTGTATGAAATTTATGCATAAGGGAGTTAAATCGTGTTAAAATCCATATAACAAACAAAAAGACCCATAACCCTTTGTCATTCATTTTTTTAAAACTTCTGGTGTTCATATTTTCAATTCCATCTTTCACTGCTGTGCAAGAAAAACTCCAGCTAATCCTGTATAAGGTGGATGTAGAAACTTGAAAAGCAGCATATGTGAATGGCCTTTGCAGTTAAAAATCCACATGCATCATTTGGGGTGATTAAATAATAAATAAATAGACAAGCAGCAGCCAAACAAACACGCACAAAAAAAAATAGATCTAACACAGGAATAATTGATTGTATGAAAAAGGATGGAACAAAAGAAGATATAAAAGAGCTTGAAAAATGGTATCAGAAAGTCAATTGTTACCAAAGAACTAAATCTCCCTATGTAAATTTCTTTTCACAAAAGGGGTTTGCTCAAAAATAAGGTAATTGTTTCAAGTTTCATTCAAATTTATACTTACAGGAGATAAATTTGCTGTACTACCTTTATCTTGTTCACTGGAGGTAAGCATTTTAACGTTAGGAAAGCTTTGCCTGAGGCTGGGAAGAATACTGCCGAGAATATGTTTACTTCAAGAAAATTTGACTAAAATCATTATCTCCTGGGACCTCAATGCGTGTAGCTTCTACCTTATTTATTCAGCTTTAT
Organism: Lagopus leucura; assembly: GCF_019238085.1. Classification (NCBI taxonomy): domain Eukaryota; kingdom Metazoa; phylum Chordata; class Aves; order Galliformes; family Phasianidae; genus Lagopus; species Lagopus leucura. The sequence continues at coordinate 47,157,064 of NW_024962264.1, forward strand.
TTTATTTATTTATTTATTTTTTTGCTGCATCCATACTGAATGAGCTGAATAAAAACAAATTGAAATGCAGGAAAACAGATTTTCTCACACTGATTTTTTACCAGATCTGCCACAGTAGCTGAAAATTCATCAATGCTGCTGGAAGGAAAGCCAAAGGAATATTTACCTGTCTTCTACCATGATGTCCACAGAAAGTAAATCTTTTAGAAAAATAGGTTGCTGTAATTTGCTGTCATTTTTTTTGCATATCACAGGGAGTGATCATCCTGCCTATAATTTATTTCATAATTCTGCCAGAGGTGAAGATGCAGCTGGCTAGCCATAAAAATGCAATGGAAATTTTATTTGAAAGTATTACTTAAGCAATTCCTTGTTAGTTAGGGGAAGCAACAAATGGTGCAAAGTTCTAATTTATCTGGAATGTTGTGCTAGACTCAGCCTAATGCTTGTGGCAATTATGTGGGAGGTAGAAATTGTCACCACTCAACACCTGGACTTAGAGCTGTTGATCACAACCCTCTGGCTGTGATCATCCAATCAATTCTTTATACTGAAAATAGTTATGCCCGTGAAATTGTACCTTTCCAATTTAGAGATAAGATTGTGATGTGTGATGTGTATCAAAGGCCTTGCACAAGTCCAGTTTACATCAGTTGCTCCATCTTTGTCTACTGAAACTATTGTTCCATGATAGAAGGCTGCCGAGCTGTAAGGCACAGTCTGCCCTTGGTGAAGCCATACTGGTGGTCTCTGGTCACCACCTTGTCTTCTCTTAGCATCTCAACCAGAAGGATCTGTTCCATCATCTTCTTAGGAAGAAATGAGAGGCTCACCGGCTTGTAGTTTTGTGGGTCTTCCTTTCTCCCTTTCTTGAAAATGGAAGTGATGTTTTCTTTTTTTTTTTTTTTCCAGTCACTGGGGACTTTGCCTGACAACCATTACTTTTCAGGTATAACTGAGACTGGCTTGGCAACTGCATCAGCCAGCTATCTCAGTTCCCAGGAATGCATGTCATCCAGCCCCATAGGCTTGTATACTTTAAGCCACATGAAGTCATCTTAGACTTGTTCCTCTTGTACAGTGGAAGGCAGTTTATTCTCCTGACCCCTGCCTAGAGGTTAAAGGACAAAAGAGGTATGGGAAGCCTTATGGCTAGTGAAATCTGAGACAAAGTGGTTTTCCACTTAAGCTTCTTCACATCAGGAGCAGATATGGCACAGAGCACTTAGAAGAAAAAGGTCTGAGGTATCTCAAATAAATAAATAACTAACTAAATAAGTGTCTCTAAAATCAGTATCTATAAAATCAGTATTTATTTATGTGAATTGTGGTATGCAGTAGCTATAAAATCAGTGATTATAAAAACTATTTTTATATATGAGTATTATGCTAAAGTTTGAAAGTGAGGAGATTTGTGCTGGTTTTTGTTGTTATTGCTGTTTTTTGTATTTTGTCTTAGTTTTGTTTTCTTTCCCAAACATCTTGTGGACAGGCAATGAATTGAGATTTGATATAAATCTTCAGGAATAGAGCAAGTGAACTCTTTGCAGAGTTTCAGTCTTTCTTTTGTTTTCTGTTAGGAGCACACAGTTTCACTGACTGGATGATACACAGCATCTGGAGACGCAGGATCCCTCTGGAGCCCACACAGCTAGAATTTCTTTAATACTAACATAGTTGCATTTTCAGATACTCCACCAACCAACCCATGAAGTCTGCAGATCAAAATCCAACTGAAAAGGAGAAAGATAAATTGTTAGCTTTTAAAGTAAGTAGGAAAAGAACATTACATCTGTATTTTAAAAATAATCTCATTATCTCATCAATAAATCTGCAGCCATTTTCTCTCTCTCTCTCTCTCTCTTTTTTTTTTTTTTAAACAGCTGTGTCCAATACATTGGAGAAACAGCAGAAACCTACTTTTTGTTCAGGCAAGCCACAAGCAATTTGCTCTAATAGCAGATTTTTATCTTGCTCGCATGGCAGTTCTGATTAGATCTGAAGAAAAAACGAATGACAGGATTCTTTAAACCACCCAGATAACTTGTCTTTATACATATCCGTGATTTAACGTGGGTTTGCTTTCAAGAATCAGGCTTTGCAAGCATACGGATTATGCTTATTTGTTAGATTTTTCCTACTCATAGTCCTAGTTTTATTCCCTCAATAAGGCAAAGTGCTCTTCCAGACTGTTTTCCTGGGTTTACTGTGGCTGTTTTTTTGTTACACAAAACAAAACATTGAGCCTATAGAGTTTTGATAATCTGGCATTCATGAAGAAAACATTCAAGGTATTTACGAGTTTTTACTACTGCTTTCCCTCAGTATTTTACTTGCCTCCTCCAGGTTCTGAAATGTATGGAGTTACTGCTGTTCCTGAATTCACATCAGCATTCCTTATTACAGCTTGTATGCTGTCCAATCACTTACCAGTCAAATTTTGCAGATTACATATGTGAATTATTCTAAACATTGCCTGGGATATATCCTTCTGACTCATTGGAATTGGGAAAAGCATCCTGCCGTAAATTTAGTTTTGTATGGCTTTTCTTGTCATAGGCACTCCCACAAAACTTTCATTACGCACTCCTGATGTCCTCCTGGTTTCTGCCTTTCTCCTTCTTACTTGAACCTATAAAATATTTTTCTGTTTGCCATTACCATCCTTTTAAGATGCTTATAAATAAGTATATTGTCCTTTTGACTGTGACATCACCTTTCTTATACCTTTCTCACTTTCAATTTCTGCATGCATTTTAAATTTTTTTTCTGTTTTTCTACCTCTGTATTTTGTTCTTGCTCTTCTTGTTTTGTTTCTTTTGATACATTTAAGGATTGTGTTTGTCTTTATTTGTATCTTTGCTTAATTTGAAAGTCTCTTTTAGGCTTCTTAATAGAAGGTGTTTTACCAGCAATTGAAGACTTCATACTCAAGGATTTTTAACAAACAGTCCAGTCTATCTTATTTAATGATTTATTAATTTCTAACAAAGTTAAAATCTTTAAAACACATCAGTCTTGGTTCTTTCTTAATTGTCTGTTTTCTCACCTCCATCCTGCTGGACACGTGGACACAGCTTCCAATCTTTAACTGTTACTTCCTGTGGTCACATTCTGTTCCACAGCAGTGTAAGTTTCTTGGGTGACAAAGTGGAGATAAGTGGTTTGTATTTTCTTTGTAAAATGTCATACTTCCTTATTTCTTTCTTTCCATCTCTATTTTAAAATAGAGGCTGAAATATATAATCTTGCTGTTAAGTGTTTCCTCTCTCTTTTGTTTTCTGCTCAGTCCAGACGAAAAGCCAACCTGTGGATATCCTTATAGCATAAATATAATGTCTTGTGCATTTTTATTTCTTAATATAGACACGCACACACAAAAGCTGAAACTTTCTAAGACATTAGAGTCTATATTTTTCTTCATGTTTTTGTTTGTAATGGTTCTTAATTCTAACCCTCACTTCGGAGATTCTCCACAATTCATATAAAAGAGTAGCAATAAAGTTAAGGAGGTAGATTTATGTCTTATTCAGTTAGAGACAATAACTTAGAAAGTTGAAATAAAATCATTAATGTGCTGATGTTACTATGTAATTATGTAATGAATTTTCTTCTTTGAAGATGTCCCTAAGTAAAATAAATGGGAAATGGCTGATTTTATCCACTTGGAACATTATTTGAATAAGAAAACATAGAAAATGGCTGTCCTAAAAATTAATGTCCATTCTTTATTTTTATTCTCTGTATTCTGTGGACTTAATTTTCTAGCTTTAGGTGTGCAACTTTAGCATTGCCTTCCTGTTATTTTAACTTTGTGAAACTTAATATTACCTGAGTGTTTATGGAAAACAATATTTCCTACCAAGATAACAAGAGAATAACAAAGCATTAAAATTCAAGAGGAATTGCTTAAGGGGAAGGATCATACTCAATTGTGCCATGTCTTAAAAAGTTAGCCACAAAAGACGTGGAATATTTATCTGGAATGATCACAGTGCTGTTTATGTATAGGAGACAAAACCAGAACTGGCATTTTAATTTAAATTTCCAATTTACTGGTCCCAAGGATCTTTGCTATCACTATTAAAATTACTCTTTCTCTTATTTCAGCATTGCAGTGCAAACAGCCATCAGCCTGGGATGCTGCCTTAGACTCACCAGGCTGATGGGGACACCCAGAGTGGGCAGCCTGGGCCAGCATGGCTCTTCCTTGGGAAAACCAATGTGGTCACAGCAGGAAGGGAGATTGAGGTGCTTCTGTTCTGGAAGAGCAGGCACAGGAAACTGAGGACAAGGACAAATGCAGTTGAGAGGGTTTTTAGTGCTTTTCTAAGTGGCTAAATACAGTTTAGTCAACCAGTAGTACAGAACTCAGAATGTCACGTGTTCATGCAAATATTTCTATTGGACTTTGTGGACATACCTCATATTTTGTCATTGTTGTTCTTAATGTACTCACTCCACTATTTGACACTTAATGTATCAATTGAATTAAATCTTCCAAAATAGAACATCTGTGCTGAAACCTGCAATCCATACCTTTTATTTAATTTACCGGAGAAACCAAATGAAAATAATTCATTTGCATTTTTGTTTGACGCAGTAAAGAAAAAATTCTGATTTCCCTATGTTATTTCCAAGTTACAGCACTGTTTTCTATCAATTTGTAAATCATGTATCATATAGTGTTCCTCTTTTCTTTTTGCATCCCTTAATCATTGAGGAGTGGCAGGAGTGTTTATTTTTGACTGAAGTATGTAGAAGGATTTTGCTGAATTACTCCTTTTCCTGGCTGGAGGGTGGAATTTGTTTCTAATTATTATTATTATTTTTGTCGAAGGAAATTAGAAATTTTACCTCACTCCTTCTTCCAGATTTTCAAGACCTATAAGAATTTGAAAAAAAGATTTTGTATCAACTGGAAATTGAACATCTGAAAAGAAAAAGGAAAAAAAAAAAAAAAAAATGACCTGCTTATTAGTTTTTATATACTGAAAATTTGCAAAATTTGACTTGATTCTGTGGTTCTGTTGTATGGTCTGAACAGATCTGTTTGGATCTATGGGTCATGCTTTGCTTTTCTCTAGGTTCTGACTCAAACTGGCAGTGTAAGCAGCAGTCAGCCTGAAGTGTGTATGAAGGCAGAAGTGTTCAGTGCAAGCTGTGTAGAGATTTAGCTTCTAATTCTCATGAAACTTTTATTGATCTGCTATATTTATATGACAGTAGAGCTGAGGGAAAATAGCTCCGATACTTAGCTTTGTTTTGTTCCAGAACCTGTTTCTTTTCCTGAAGTATTGTGTCCCATGCTTTTGTGTTTCAAAATTACCAAAATGTCTTGCCTGCTTTTCAACACGAGGACGTACTACATCAATATTTTGTTCTTTGAAAAGCAGTACCTCTGGTACAGATGTAGGCACAAAAATTACAAAATTGTCATACTTAAGCAATTCTGCTGTGGGGAATATGAAGGATTGGATCCAACTAATGTTCAGTGGGAAAGTGGTTGCAGTCTGATGCATGTTTATGTAGCTTAAAACATATGTAAATTATAATAGAGTGTAGTAATGATTTTATTTCTGTGAGACGAACTACAATTGATAACACTTGTTATGCCGTTGTCTGCTGAAATTAGAGATTCTAGTCTTTCTGATGTGTCTGTGTGGGAACTGAGTGATAGCACACGTATTTCCTCATCTCCCAGGATCAGCTTTCCTACTCACACATCTCAGTATTCACTCTGAGAAGTACATGTAAAGTTTTACATGTAATCCCACATGTCCTGTTGTAAGAAAGATGAAGTAACCCATATCTCATCAAAGACCAAATGTGATTAGAGGTCATATATCACTAAAAATCAGGTGAGGTGAATTATCTGCTCTCTCAATGTTCATTTGGGAGTATGTTCTGTATTTTAAGGCAGAAGACAAAATAATAAATAATCTATTGAGACATCTGAAGCTTTGTTGCACTCTGTGCAAATTTCAGCTGCCCTGGTTTGTTTGTAGGAAAAGTGAACAGAAGCCTTAAAGTGACATGGTCCATCTTAGGTCCAGCTCTTTTCTTTAATCAACAGTGTAAGTGTAGTCCTGTTAACATTTCTATGTCAATTTGAAACTTCCCACTTTGTCCATTGTCACTACTTTTGTGGTGTAGAAACCACCTTGAAATATCCAGCCTTAGCTCTAGCAAGAATCAATTTATTCTTTTTGTGATATGCGTTATTTGCTTTTGGCTTAAAAAGGTCTACTTGTTCCATTGTAAGGAACAACTGGATTTTTACTGTGTGTTGGTTTGTTAGCATGAATGATATGATTTTGTTGTGCATTCTTACTTGATACTGTTCCTCTTATCTTCCCAGTAGCTCTTTTTTCTGCCTGTGATCCTCTTAACTGCAAATTTTCTGGAGTGAAAAAGAAAAAAAAAGAGCAAAAAAAAATTATTAGAATAGAGTACATCCAACTAGATTTTGTGATTACTGTGGCATTTACATGTTTTAGAATAAGGTATATTTTTTCCCAAAGCTGTCATCAAACAGACATTAGTATATGAGACTAAGATAGTCATATATTCCTCTTCCTTTGTTTTCTCCAACTGAGAAAATTCAATGAGAAAATGTTAGTCTAGCAATTGGTATTGTGTTTCATCCTCTTGCAATTCCCCTGACATAAATTCTTCTTTTATGATACTCTGATTTTAGCTTATTGATTTGTCTGAAAACCATTTTCTGAAAGGATTAGCAAATATTTTTTTGTTTGTGTGTCTGCTTAGTTGTTTTGTTTTGTTCTTTTTTGTTGTTGTTGTTTATAAGCTCTTGTGCCTTTTTGCAACTATGTTGCAGCTGTAGTGCAGATATCACAATGTAGACATTCAGAATAGCCTTTTTGTTGTCCAGGAAAGTTCTTCATATTGCTTTGGATCCAGTCTTGTTTGTTGTGCCCTACCAATGCTTCTACAGACAGTCATCATTGGCTTCTTGGCATTACTTTCATTTTAAAAAGCAGCAACAATGGAAAAGGGCATTTTTGAAATGTAGGGAATATAGCAATAACTTGGACAACTTTCATGTATAATATCTAATCTCAACAGTTGCTAAGATTTGAGCAACACAAAATCCCTGACTGGGTGTTTTTTTTAATGCATTGGACTATGTAGGGTATAACTTCTGTGGTGTGTTTGTACCATCAGCAGATAAAATGGACAGGCAGGACAGCTGACATTCTGATTAATCTCACCTTATTTTATGTAGAATTAAGTGCAACTGTAGATAACAGCAACTGTCTGAGATTTCTGAACTTTCTTTTTGGTTGTTTAGACGTGTGAATACAAGCTCGTGAGCACTTTATAAAATCTCATTCTTTGGAAATTAGAATCAATCTATAAAGTGCTTTTTAAAACTCTGAATGCTATTTAAGAAGTCCCCACAATATGACCATCATATTGAAATGTTATAGGCTAAACGTCAGAGACAAAATCAAGAGTTGGCAATTTTTTTCCTGCAAAGTTCATTTTTTTCCTTGGGAAACTTCTGGCTTTTCATGTTTTAGTTATCTAGTACACTAAATCCTGATCTTGATTATAGAAGGTAAAGACGGTGTTAATGGAAGGGGAAGAAAATCTGTGATAAATGCAAAAATGAAAAAACCTGGGCTTAGGATGAAAGAACAGCATAACACTTAGCATTTGTCACAACTTGCTAATGGAAAATTGCTAGCTGTGAAAATCTTATATGCGTTCAGCTTAATATGTTTCCAAGAGAATTAAGTTATGAAACTTAGAATAATCTGGAAGTTGAGAAGACCAGCGTGCTGCACTTCTGCATTGCATTTGATTTCAGTCTGTTGCAAAATGATATGCATTGCCATAGAGAAAACTACTGATCTTGTGGCTCAAAACATATAGAAATGGACTGTTAGATTTGGTGATAATTGCAACTGGAATAAATAGCCGTGTTTGACTTTTCACCCTTTCTGATTCAAAACAGCTGTGTTTCTTCTATTTTAAAAGTAAAGTGTGCTTGAGGTTATGATTGAATTACTTTTCAAAATGATTTTAAGGCAGTGTTGGTTATGTCATAATATATTGTGCTGTTTGACATAGACTTTGAACTTAAACTGAACTCATACACAAATGTCTTCTCTAGTGTTTTTTCAACTTTTATATGCTTATTTGTTTATTTCTAAGAAATGTATTGAAACTAAGAATTTTGCATCATGCCATCATAGTGCCTTGAACAGTCTTTAACATTTATGCTTTTTATGATTTCATACTTGTTGCTCCATGGAGTGCTCTACCTTAATACAACATTAATTATATCTTGAACTCTACTTGTTCTCTTACATGAAGCTAAAGATGCCCATTAGAAAGAAATGCTATATTTCCAACAAAAATTGAACAACAAATTTGATCCCTGCTGTGAGTGCTCATAGAACTGCTCCCAGCTGTGATATTAATATTGCATTGTTTATCAGGAAGGTAACGTGCTGAGTTATTTCAAGTTAAAGGCCAGGGTTATCTCCCACTGAGATAACAGAAACATATTTCTCTGTAGAAAAGTATTGGTCTAATTATGTTTTCCAGCTCTGCTACTGGACTGTGGTAGCCATACAGTTACATTAACGTTGAAATAACTTCACATTGTACACTTGGCACTAAATTATCCTGTCTTTAAAATATATTTTTAAATATTTAAACAGTAGGTGCTAAACAATGCATTCTTTTTTACTAAGCTTTTAACATAGAAATTCAAGAAAATTAGCTGCATAGAATTCTTAAACATTTGAATGTTTTAAAACTATTTATATTAAAAGTGATACTAGTTAAATAATTTAAAAGATAGTTACAAATTTAGCATGTGTTAGTGAAAGGAACATGCCAGTAATCTCAACTTTCTACCTTTCATACAGGTAAATACAAAATAATATTACCATGGTAGTCAGTCAGCTGGTTAGAAAGTTCAGCAGCAATCTTCATGCATATGCATGGTGTGCTCTTGGATGCACGTTGGTGCTGCCTTGGTAGGGTTGGTGATTCACTCGTAACATATTTCCTGTGTTCTTAGGGTCTCATTTTACACATATCTTGTATTATATTTGGTTTTGGGTTACTTAGGTTATCCAGCCCCTTCAGAGTCAGAGAGCATATAATCTAGAGCTGATTGTTGCATGCTGTTTTCTCTTCACACTTTTTTTTTAATGTACAAATTTGCTAGGAAGCTTTATTAAAGATAGGATTAAAATTAAAAATGCTAATGTTAAACTTATAACTTGTGTGTGACTTCAAAATGAGGCATACTGCTGTGTTTTAGTAATAGGATTCATTATCTCTTCTGGTGGCAAAAAAGCATTCTTACTACTAACTTAGACATTTGCTTGCTTTGGGCTTTTGGTGCAAACTGAAGTTAAACCATTCCTGCAATGTAATTATTCTGCAGAAAATTGATAAGACAGACCACTTCAGAATTTTGGGTGGAGTAGGTGAACTTCAGAATAAGAAGGCAGAAGCACGAGATTTAAATTTCACACAGTTTTTTTAAAAATGCTTTTCACAACAAGTATTAATTAAGCCCTGCTTTACAATATTTTCACTTTTGCATTCAGAATTTCAAAATTCTCATCGGTTGTTTTGAATGCTTTACCGCAATGTGTCATGAGTTTTAGATTGGCAATTGTACAAATGTATTCCTACATCATTTTGGACTGTGAAACAATATTTTATTTTAATGGAAGTCACCATTGGTGCTGTTATAGCCATTGATTCTCAACCACAGACTTCATCTGTACTTTCTGAGTTGTTATTCTGTTTATGGACTATATTAGACAAAGTTATTTCAGAACAGTAGAATGGGAAGCCATTTAAAATACTCACATTGCTTTTAAATTAAATAAAATTGTAAATTTTAGTAGTAATGTGAACTTTTGGAACTTCTTTTTTTTTTTTTATAGAAGCACATTTTAAATACTTAGGATACCCACTGAGTTATATTCTAAGATATAAGAGCTAATTAAACTTCTACTTTGGGTTCAAATCTTCTCACTTTTTGGTTACTTCCGTAATATATATTGTGTGTTATAACACTCCACTGTGCAGTCTTCCAGATTTTATCCCTAAGCTGCCTATAATTGAATTCTTGGTCAATCAGTGGCATTTCTTGTCTAATTGTAAGACGCCATTTGTTTCATCAACATCATCAACTGTCTCACAGAGAAATGTGACAGTGTAATATTACAGTCAGTGAAATGTGAGCTAGATATCAGAAAGGCTAAAATCTACATTTTCGCATGTCTCTGTCAGAGACTATGTATGAGTAAATGGAAAAAAGAAGAAAATGAGGGTTTTGAATAACAATCTTTTCCTCTGGCCTTTATTTCCACATAATATGCTAAAATGATAGTTGCTTTTAAAATAACAAGCAAATTTTTCTTTGAAAGATTTCCAACTTTCTCATCTATTATGTTGAATCAGGTTCCTGTTGAAATGGAAATAAGCTGGTATCAGTAATTTTGCCTATTAGTTCACCTGCATATGTCCCTCTGGACTTGGCAATAATATGTTTGCTGGGCTTTTTGTTACAAGGCCAGGGCATTTTCTTATTAATATAACTGTGCTTGCAATATATTCCCAGAGGTTTTGCAGAGCCTTTCTCTGTGTCTTTGAGCCAAATGGAAAATGTAAGACTTTCACAAAAATTTCAAAAGCTTTGATGTTGCTAGTAAGACCACAGGTAGCATTTGTTTTAGGAACATATGGTAATAAAGATAAGAGCGTGTTTCATATTTAAATCTTTAATTTTCAGGATTCCTTGTTACTAGCATACAACTGCCAATAAAATCAGTATAACTTCTGCTCTTAAAGTGAGCTATTTGTCTTCAATTTCCTAGACACTTTTGTCATAATCTTCAGCGAATGTTTATATATAAAAGAAGAATGGAGAAGAGAAGAATAATATATATATCCACCAATTTCTGTTAGGAAAGAACTTCACTGGTAACTCATGCATGTATCAGCCCAGAGTTTTGACTTCTGACTGCCTCACAGCAGTCTGTGCTTTTCAAGTCTTTGCCATGATGTTGTATGGCTTTACTCTGCTGTTGCAATTGTAACTTATTTTCACACTTGTTTCAAGCAGCATTTGAACAATAAATAAAATGTATTCTGACAAGGATTGCTTCTTGTTGAATAGCTCTCAGTCATTTTCTTTCCCAGCTGAACCATCTTTCTTCCATTATGCCCATTTGTTTATTATCTTTTCTGTCCATACCTAGAGCATTTGTTTCTGCTCTTCAAGCCTTAGCCTTCCTATTCACATGCACGGTCAATAAGAGTAATTTTTCTGTTACGTTTTGCACATTTCTGTGACCACTGAGGTCAATTTACTATCATTGCCCCCAGTGGTAACCATACAGCATCTGATTTTGCAGCTTCATATTGAATCTGTGTTGCAAAACTCCCTCTACGCTGATTTTTAATAAGGTTCCAGTTAATTCACTCTGGTGGCATAGATACAGGAAATTTGGTGCCTAAGACACCTCATCAAAACTAAGTGCCTACTTGCAGTTATTATATAGCTGCTTCAGACCAGATGGTCTAATTTCATTGTACATAAGATGTACGTGAGGAACCTAGGCATCCATCTTCAGAAATACCTCTTCCTTTAAGCTCACCAAGAAATGTGAGTAGCTATAAGCCTGTGAAATGTGCACACAACAATCAGAAAGCAGAGAAGGAAGCTTTCCATTGCAGAAGCAAAAACTTCTGTCTTATGTTTTGAATCCTTTATTACACTGCTTTGTGACACTTGCATCATCACATTGGTTGCAAATCCTTCTGCTATGTGGTTCTGTGAAGGTATCTTGATTTGCTGTTAAGAGTATTGGCTTTGTGTACTTATTCCTGCAGCGATCTTCTGCCTGCCAGCAGCTGGTAAGGAGGAATGCATTAAGCTTCACTCATCCCTTCTGGCTCTGAAACTATATGGGACTAAAAAGTGCCTATCTCTCATCAGAGCACATTTTGGCAGAGTTTCCTAGCTGAAAAAACAAGTGGGTGGAAATTCAAATAGGTGGCATGCACTGCTCTGCCCTAAGTATTCCCATGCTCAGAACCATAAGCACAGAAGAATATAATTCCTCTGGACAGTCTTGGGTTGCTCTAAACCAGATTATGTGAAATAACCACAACTTTTCCATTTTCTTCTAAAATTTTTATCCTATGCTCCTGGATTCTTTGAAACTAGGGGAAAGAAGATTCTTTGAAACACGGGGAAGAAACTTTCCCACAGTATTTTCTTCCCCATGTTTACTCTTTCTTACCTTAAAAACTTGGCCACTGATGACAGAAGTTGGTCCATCTTCAGGACTGCTTTATCTGGGCAACTTGGTGATTAACCAATTTGTAGCAAAGCTCTAACATCTACACAGGGAAATTCTGTGTATAGCCAGCACTACAGCTGCATGATTGCTCACATCATATGGAACTATAGCATATGTACATGTGCATTTATGAACAGATATGTGTGACTTCTTTTTCTAGCTTTGTCTGCCTGTTCAATCCAGGAGGTTACTGGAAAAATCTGTAAGTCTGGATAAAACTCTTCCAAATATATTTTTAATATCTACCTACCTGCTGTTGACTTTCATCCTATCCATCAGAACTGTAGTATCACATATCCATAAACATACTCCCTGTATAAAATACTTATCCGTACAACACAGACTTACAGAATGTAGTGACAGTATTTCTACTTCCCTCAGCTGGGCCATTTCTTAGGAGACTGCCATTCCCATGTACCTTGAGCCCAACAGCAGTGTGTCTTTCTGAAGAGCAATGCCTGGGAGTAAGGAGTATCCATATGTCAATTAAAATGTTGAAATAAAGTACCATACACTTAGTAAAGACACTTGTGGAAGCTGTTGCAGTGCTGCTGAGATTTTCCTTGTCCAGTGGAAAGGACCTGATATGGAATGAGAATTTAACATACCTTGTCAGCAGGTCCCCCTCAGATCTTTGTGGGCTACTCTCACCTGTCTGCATAATTTATTCACCCTGATCATTTGATTGGAGATGATGATAGCTTAACTCAGCTAATCTCTTGTCTAAGTCCTCAAACTCATGAGAAATGCAGGTGACAAGACCTGATTACTCACTAGTCAAAAAGCAGAAACTACTTCAGTAGGGGTTAATGATCTTGACTAATTTATAGTTTGCCCATTTTTGTTGTTGTTGTTTTTCTTCCAAAAATCTTGGAGGCCTCAACACAGACTGGCAACAACTTGGATGGCATCTGGCAAGTCATATAAAATAATCTGCCTGGTGATACACTCATTCATCACCTCCTTCTGGATATGCTTTCAAACACAGAATTTTTGGATACGCTGTAGTTTGGTTAAGATGGCTCAGTGGCTTTAAGAACAGAAATATGATTTTTCCTTTCTGAATCTTTATTTCAGATATTTTTCCTGTTAGTGTTCAGAAAGAACATGTTCTGGTGGTGGAATGAGGGCAGCCATTTCTTTGACTTGGTTGTCCTGACAAGGAGGGGCAGAGATGCTGCAGGAATTGTAGGATTTAGCGACATGTCAAATGCAGAGATGCATCTCAGAGGTGACAATGAAGTAATACATGGATGAAAAACAGACTTGCAACAGAAAGCTGAAAGAATGACCAACATTGCAGTGTGCAGTAGAACTCATCAGCATCCTCATCAGTTTACCAAATTTGTGGAGCTGAAATCCCAAGTCAATGACAGATGATTTAGGCAGAAATATAACTGGCTATGATACCAATTCATGACTTTTTCTTCAGCCCAGAAGGCACAGTAAGTGACTGTAATGGCAAACGTGCAGTTGAAAGAACAGCATGTTTTTACTTGGGAGTAATCTCTTGTTTCAAAATTATTCTGTAATTCAGAGAGTTCTGAAACCAAATCCCAAGATGCAGATGCACTTACACTGTGTTCCTCAATGCATCCCAGCTGTGCTGATCTAATTTATAAGCACACATGTTATATCTTTACAGAGAGCTGCTCAGGCTCAGGACTGCTGCTTCCTTCCCTGTGGAGTAATGCCACATTCCTGTTGCTCATTTTCATACCTCAGTGGGATTCCACCCTTCCTCTAACAGCCCTGGAGCAGCATTTGGGGCTCATATATGTGGCTGAAGATGCAAAAATCAAGAAAACATGACTTTTTATAGTTACTAAAATGAACAAAACCACTCATGCTACATCTTTATATGGGAGGGACTGTGCGTGATATTATTTCCTCTTAGGCAAGAAATAATGTTCTGCATATACAGCAGTGACAATTCATCCAAATATTTGTATATAGGATATTCTGTGTCCTTTTACACGCTTTCTGCCTCCTACTCTTATTTTCTTGTCTATGTAGGAGCCTGCTGCATTCTTCAGAGAGAAAATTTGCAAGACCTGTGCTGCCAGATGTTATTGCTATTGTTTCCTTCTTTGCATTTATCAGTACCAGGGTTTCTCTTCAACTTTGCTTCTTTTGTGTTAGCATCTCTTCAAGAACTTGTCAACAGCATGATATGGAAAACTCTCATTACTGACTGTTAGAACGTTGTACTTTTTGTTGTTGACTTATCCGCTTGTGAGTTAGCAGCCTGTCTGCTTTTATCCATCCATATGTCATTTCTCGACTGGCACTGGAAATGCAAACTGTTGGCAATAAATATATTTGCTGCTTACTAACTGCCTTCAGTAATACTTTGAAATTTGATTTAATTTTTCTAAATTAATGGAAAAAAATTGATAACAGTGCTGTTAATATTACTGCTTTTTAAAAAGTTGTTAAATTTTATGAAAAATATAACTACGCTAGTAGACTACAATGCCATAAATACCATCAGTGGTAAAGTATGTAACTGTCAAGGCTTCCATGTAACTGTATGTAACTGTCAAGGTGTTCCTTCCATGAGTAAGGAACACCTTACTCCTAAATAACTGTTTTTGGTAGATTTTAGGTGTGCTTTATTGAATTGTTGCTATAGAAAGCTGGTTATTCTACCTGGATATTATGTAGTCATGGCTTTTTGGAAATGCTCTGAAACAAGCTCAGTAGCTTTTTCATCTTAGAAGACTATAAAATTTAATACATTTGAATGGTTTACATGTTTATATAAAAAATGACAGTCCTAATTTTGAATAGTCAATGTATTTTTTTTTTTTTTTCCGAGACATCTATAATGAATAAAAGGAGAGGTTCTCATATGAGGTCTGAGATTCATGGGGAAATTTGTAGAACTGATGTTTTAAATCAGTAGTGATGTAGTAATGAAAGAGAACTAAATTGCACTCACATGGTTTACAAAACTCAAATTCCAAGGACATTTGGTTTAGTAGCTTTGAAGATGAGATGTAAGCTTTACTGATGACAGTATCACTACAGAGTAATTTACTAAATTGTTCCAACAACAGTTTGTTGCCTTTTTGAACTATATTTGTAGAGATTTTCTTTTCATTCTGCTTACTCCAGTAATGTATTATTTTTAGTGCTGTCTTTTTCACTGGTGACCTGTTTGCTATATCATTAAGTGTGTAAGTGTGAACCACCGGAACAGGGAGGGAAATGCAAAGTACAAAGGAAATAAAAGTTCAAAGCTTCCACAGAATGCCTTTAGGTTCTTGAAATCTTTCAAGTAGAAAAATATGATGAAAATTAATTACTCGCTGGTGCTAAAACATAACTAAGAAATAATAATAATGGATAGTACAATATACAAAATTTAAACAAAAGTTTTAATACTTTATTAATATCTAAAATATTTATCTAGAAGCAATTTTTAACCATATAATGGATTTTTTTTTTAAAAGTACATGTGTATTATTTCAGTAATCCGAAGTAAATTCTTTCTAGTAAGAACTGATGGATTTGGTGCTATGATACTGTTGCTTTTAGGTCCTTGTTCAAATAAAGCCTTCTTTACTAATAAGCTTAGTCCAAGGAAAGTTAGATATACAGCATAAGGAAGTATCAAAATGAAGAAAATCTGTGAGTAGAAAGTTTCATATAGCCAAATGAAATATAGTCTGTACATCTTGCCTTGAGTTTTATGGTTATTGTGGCTGGGCTGTGTAAAACCAAGTATCTGCATAGATAGTAGTGCCAGAGGAGGTTCAAGTTTGATATTAGGAAAATATTCTCAGAAAGAGTGGTGAGGCATTGAAACAGGCTGCCCATGGAGGTGACGGACTCACTGTCACCTGAAGGTATTTAAAAAATGTGCAGATGTGGCACTGAGGGGCATGGTTAGTGGGCACTGTGAGGATGGGTTGACAGCTGGGCTTTATGATCTTAGAGGTCTTTCACAACTTTAATGATTCTATAATTCTGCAATTCTGAGAATGGGGAGAGTATTTAGTTAGAAAGTCACGAAAAACAGGTGAGATAATGTGAGAAAATGCCTAGAAAAGTTTAGTAATACATCGTGATCCAATGCTGATACTGCTTTTACTTATATATAAGGGTAGAAAAAATATTTTTCTGTTAGTATTTGAAACATAAATGCTAGCATACCAAAGCAAATAAATTTCTGGATACTCTTCTGAAATAATTTTGCAAATTAAGCAATTTCCTTGGAATTTAGTGTATCTCACCCAAAAGAAAATAATCTAACAGTAAAAACAGAGATGATTATTTTGACAAATGCTAAACTACTTATTTCAAAGCCAACAGAACAATTTACCTACCTAAAATAACAGATCCTTTGTAATTTCTATATGACTTCTTCATTAAATCTTAAAATCGGATCAATTTTATATTTAATGTTAGAAAACTTTGAGGCACTGAAGCACATCATGTAGTTTCTTGAAAAGAACAGAGAAAATAATTCATAATTTAGTTGCTGATTCTTTTTCTCTCCTTCATGAATACTTCACATAGAACAGTTTCAAAGTAAAAAATACTTTAGGAACTGAGGACTGAGTTAGTTTTGAGCTAAGTTCATAGCTCATAAGTCATAAGTTCATAAGTCAGTAGGTTTTTTTTTTTTTTTGTCAGCTGTCATTGAATTCACGAACACTTGACATGTTTGGACTGATAGGATATTTTTGTCTCTTAACAGTCACTCTATACATCACACTTGTAGTATAAATGAGAATAAATAATGATTTTCTTTAGACAGTTGTATCTTTAGACAGTTGTATCTCAAGCTTTAGCTGCCTTTGTGATCTCCTGTCCGGAGTTCTGAGGTCCATGTCCAAAGATACTGAAATTATTTCATTGGAGAATCATATCATTTAGAATCATAGAATGGCCTGGGTTCAAAAGGACCTCAAAGATCATCTAGTTTCAACACCTCTGTTATGTGCAGGGTCACCAACACTAGACCAGGCTGCCCAGAGCTACATCCAGCCCGATCTTGAATGCCTCCAGGGATGGGGCATCCACAACCTCCTTGGGCAACCTGTTCCAGTGTGTCACTACTCTGTGTGTGAAAAACTTCCTCCTAATATCTAACCTAAATCTCCCCTGTCTTAGTTTAAAATACTCACCCTTGTCCTATCACTATCAACCCATGTAAACAGTTGCTTCCCCTCCTATTTATATGCGCCCTTCAAATACTGGAAAGCTGCAGTGAGGTCTCCTTGGAGCCTTCTCTTCTCCAAGCTAAATAAGCCCAGTTCCCTCATCCTTTCCTCAGAGGAAAGGTGCTCCAGCCCTCTGATCATCGTAGTGGCCCTTCTCTGGACCCATTCCAAGAGATCTGCATCTTTCTTGTGCTAGGGGCTTCAGGCCCTGGATGCAGTACTCCAGATGGGGATGCTCATAAATGCTCATGAAAAATAGAATATATTTTTTAAGTTTGTAATCTTAGTAGAAGATTGTTATAGGATAAATGACACATGAAATGTAAGAGAAGAGAAAAAAAATATAGACAAGCAATAGAAACTAGTAGCAGGGAACTATAAGCACTTTTGTAGAATTCATGTTTGAAAAGACTCGTGTTTTCTTCATAGCAATTCACAACCTGAATTGTTTACTGTCACACAGAAGTTGCACTGATTAACGTCTAACTGGCTGTAGATAAACATCTGACCTTGAGAATGATAAACAGTCTCTGACTTCTAAATAATATTGCTATGTGCTTGAACATTTTAAATGGCAATAAGGTAGTGAAAGCTATTAACATAGTCTGCATAAAGAAAAAAACATCACATGAAAGGGTTCTGTATTTTATAGAAAAAATATTTGTAAGCTCTAGCCTCAGGTATTTATTATTTAAAATGCATAGATCTGTTTTCAGACACATACTTTTACTTACAAAACTAAGCACAGAATGTTTGTTCCAGTGCAGTTTTTCTACTAGTATTCAGTATTTTTTTCTGAAATTGGATACCAACCAGATTTATATCATTTATTTGCTTTGTTCCAGATGTTTGGAGATGAAGTGGGAACAATTACTTTTTGCTTTGTTTGTTGAAAGTTCTTTACTGTGAGAGTGGTGAGGTGCTGGAAATCTTATCATGGTCATGCTTGTAAGAGTGTGCTGTGGAAGGTATTGGTTTTGTCCCACCTACCTGATACAGGCTAGTTCCTCTGGGTTCTTGCACTTCTATGATGCTAGCTCTGAGCTGGATCCTGTGCAAACATAGGAGTAGGGGCCTATAATTATCTAGACTTTTCTGTTATTTTGTACTACAGACACTTAGTTTCACAGCTGATCTCAGTGAAGAAATAAATAAAAACACATAGAATAAAATGTTTGGAGCTGTCTGAAAAGGTCTGCAATTACTGTAACAGTGTATTTCTCAAACTGTTGCAGACATATGTTGGTCACTCCAGAAGTACTGCTTCCTATTTATTTCCATGGAAACTACAACAGATACAAAGAGCATAATAACACTGTTTGATAGAGAAAATTGTCAACTATTTTTCAACACAGTCACCCCCATTAGCTATCCATTTTTACTAGCAACGAAGGGAGCTTGCATCCCGCACCCATAAAAATTTGCATGGCTGTACTGAGCATGGCTTGTCTTTCAGGTCACTGTCACTATTTCTGAAATGCCTCACTGTGCTCTCATCCACTGTTTAATCACAATGTTAATCACTGCAATCTTTTTTTCACAAGGAGATATTGAATGACACACTTCTCTGGCATCTGTCAGGTGCCATTTTGTCAAACTGCCCCTCTGCTACCTTCTGTCACACAGCAATAGAATGTAATGGAATATTGGTGGAAAGGTTCCATCTCTCCTGCAATAACACCAACATCCACCTCTGATACTGTAAATAAATCTAATAAAGTAGGAGGCATTACTTTCAGAACAGCCCTCATACAGATACCTAACTATTGAAAACTTGGTGCCTCAGTATTTATTTCACAAGATCTTATACAAAAGCCCCTTGTGTGACTTGACTCCTGTTGTGATTTGCACCACTGCAACTTTACACTTTTAAATCTTTTTTATATGGGTTGCATTTTTATTGAAAGAACAGTGCATTTCTTTTTATGCAAACTTTTTCTTTAATGCAGCTGAATTTCTTCATTAAAGAAACATTCAAGATGAGGAGGAGCCCAGTGCTTTATCGAGATGCTTCTGTTTTCAGTTGCTTGTTTTTGTTCTGAATTTGTCTGCTGCCACTAAAAGCATGTTGTTGTCTGCAAAGTTCTTCTATGAGTCTCTTTCCTTTCTCAAATCAAAGCACGTGAAAACTGTCCCTTTGCAGGTTTTCATGGTTTCTTTCCCCTAAAGCTGAATTCACCATTGTCTATGAGCTAATCTGCCAACCTTTTGAGTTGTGAGTTTTCTGCAAGAGTCTTTTTATCTGGTCTGTGTCTCTTAGCATAATTGCTGTGAGTCAGCAGCAGGAAATTAGAAACTTACTCCATGAATGGAAGCTGCCTGTGAATATTTTCTTTCTAAAATATAGTTGAGCCTTGAAAAGTGTAAGCTGTTTTTTGTTTTTGTTTTTGTTTTTACTTTGTTTTGGGGGGCCAAGCTTCCATTCGAGTGTGTTTTCATTTTTTCTCTTTTGGAATTTACCTTATTGTCCTACATGACAGATCATAGGTAGGCCATAGCTGCAACCTGGAAATAATCAGCAAAATTATTTTATATTCCCAAATCACTGAGATTTGTAAACCTTCAGCTGTAATTCTGATGATTCTAAATATTCTTATGTTCAGCTTTTTTTGTATTAAGTGTTCATGTCTGGAAATGCTTCCTCACCCATGTGAGCTTCCAAACAAAACAAAAAAATTATTCCGAAAATAATTAGACTGATACAATATGTTACATAGAGGCACATTATTTTTATATCACAAGGATTAAATGGTTAACTTAAATATAATCACAAAGATTTATGCATATTATAAACTTCAAGCATTAAAGTTAAGCCTGAACATTGGTCTTTCCAGGATTGCATAATGACATTTTAATGCTGATTGTATTAAAAGTATTTGCAAGTATTTAAATTAAATACTGAAAAACTATTCTACTTGATAAACTCAGTTTAACGATACACCACCCCTTGTTTTTTCCCATTGCATACAGCAAAAACAAAGTAATGTTTCTGAGGAGATCTTGGTGTATCGCAATGCTGAACTACTAACAGCTGTACTAGGCTGACTCTTCCAATGATTTAACTTTTCACCGTGCCTTAGTGACAAGTAAATGATGAAACTAATCATTACATTGAAATCATCCTTCCTGCTTCCCTTTTCTTTTTGTACTTTGCCCTTACTTAATTCACTGGGGTTAAAGGCACAGAGTCAAAGCAATTAGGATTTTGGGAGTATATTTTTACTCTAATTTAAGTCCAGAAAGCCTTCTGTAATTAGAAAGACATTCTGAACAGGTTTTTATATTTGGATTAGAACTGAGGCTTGCAGAAAATGGTTCTTATCAGGCAGTTTTACTATGCATTGAGACAAGATTTATAGAAAAATTTATGGGCAAATTGCACAATGCTGCACGTAATAACAAGTTGGCTTTTATTTAAGTTGGTCA
This sequence comes from Lagopus leucura, assembly GCF_019238085.1. Classification (NCBI taxonomy): domain Eukaryota; kingdom Metazoa; phylum Chordata; class Aves; order Galliformes; family Phasianidae; genus Lagopus; species Lagopus leucura. The sequence goes on from NW_024962264.1 coordinate 47,178,035, forward strand.
ATTTATCATCTATGACTAAAATCCATAAGCACAGAGATGCCTATTTTAAGACAATATTAGGAAAGGAATACTTGTGTGGAATTTTTGAGATATAACTTTAATCTGAGAGGGTTCTGGATGCTCATTTTCTCAGGGCGTTTCAATCCTCTGAGCCTCAACTTTTCTACCTGTTGTAATGGTTTTGGTTACTTTCATGAAATGTTTTCTTATCTGCTTGTAAGACTATATCTTTAATATCCACTCAGAAATGTGCAACTAATTATTAAAAAGGAAATGGAAATAATGTAACATTTTGCCCAGCCTAGATTTTATGACAAGTCCTGTGATTTACCAAGAGCACCCTGCCACATTTCAGTCCTTGTAGTGGAAGATGCTTGAAGCAGTGATTGAACACCTGGTTGGGAGGCAGGGCCAACCCAGGGGAGTTCAGGTGCATACAATGCACCTGAGTGACCAGAAGGGGTGGACTTAGAATCCACCCCTTCCCAGACTTAATTGAAAAGTTGACAGTAGAGACAAAGATATCTTGCTGAAGATCCCTATGTACCTGAAGTCTTCTGAAAGTAAGCAGTTTCTTTCCTTTATTTCTGTCCTTAATGGTTGTTGCATTTGAACAACTCTAGAACTTCGGTAGTCTGCTGTCATTGCTACACTTTCCAGCCACATTACAGTCTTCTTTCTATGAAAACTGAAATCAAGCTGCTAGATTCATTTTGTTACTTAAAATTCAAGTGTTTTAATTATATTTTGAAACAAGTTCTGGATATTTCTGGATTACAAGGAAAAGCATGAAAGGTGTACCTTAGTAAGATGAAAGTAAAAGACAAATCTTATTTCCTTCTTTCTCTGAACATCTCAAAGCTGATGTTACGATGGTTATGCCTTTTGATTTCAGATGCTTAGAATTGATATTATTTATTTTAAAATATCGCAGAATCATTAAGGTTGGAGAAATCCAAATGTCCACCTACCCACCAGTATTGTCTACTAAAACATGTCCCTAAACATTACGTCTACTCTTTCCTTAAACAAGGGCAGTGACTCTACCTCTTCCAATGCATTACCAGCCTTTCTGAGGAGAGATTTTTTTTCCTGATATCCAAGCTGAATCTGCTTTGGTGTACCTTAAGGCCATTACATCTAGTCTTATTGCTAGTTATTCAGGAAAAGAGTCCAACCCCCACCTCATCACAGCATCCTTTCAAGCACTTATAGAGATCAATAAGGCCTTCCCTGTTCTTTCTCACCTCTAGACTGAAAAAGTTCCCTTGGCCTCCTTCTTGTAAGATGTGCACTCCAAATCCCTCACCAGATTTGTTGCCCTTTTGCCTCTTCAGTCTAGTACACGTTTGTTCCTTGTACTCAGTCTCACAGAAAAGGCAGAACCTAACAGTTCCCATAATTAAGTCTACCTTTTAAAGTATGCTAAAGTAAGTCAACTGTATATGGGGATTGCATGGAGAACTTAAATATTCCATGATAATTTTATACTCCAAAATAGGAGTAAGTACGCTTTGAGAGAGAGAGATGTTTGCAGACTGTCAGAACTGATTATATATGTCCACATGTCTCTTTCTGCAGAATTACAGCGAATTAAACCTCTTAACTAACTTGTTTAAAAAATAATAATAATAATAATAATTCACTGTGAGTTCGTGTTCATCTGGAAGGCCAATAGCAGCTAAAACAAGCTGAAACAGTGAACTCTGCGGTGGGATTTTGCTGACTGAAACTTATTTGGTATTATTTGTATTCATGTGACTTCTTTGATGCTTGGGATTCAGAAAGACCTGTGTGCATGTGAAAACACATCTTGAGATTTGTACTGAGAGAAATTTTCTGTAAAAGTTTTTGAAATGAAATCTAAAACTTAAAAAAAAAAGAAAAAAAGAATAAAAAAAAGGCAATCCTGAAAATCTACTAAAAATCAATCTATTGGACACAGTCCTATGAAAATAACCAAAAATCATGAACTGGCACAATGCCAGTCGTCACATTCTTACGTGAGTTAAGCCCTAACTCCTTGATTTGATTTGATTTGATTTTGATTTTTTGGCAGCATTTTATTGCACGGTTCTGTAAAGTAAAACTGTGATGAGGCTTCATTATATGTGTCCTCTCACATGGCCTGGGGTTCAGATCAAAGCCTTTACTCTTTTTCAGTTCTTGCCTTTCTCAGAATGGATCTGGTCACCATAACTGTCTCTCTTGTACTTCAACTTCCCTGCAAAAACCACAAATATAAGATTTTAAGGTGAATGAAGTCTGAGGCATTAAAAAAAAAACAACAAACTGATTTCATTTGCTGGCAATTAAGATAAGGTTATTCATGCATTCAATAGATTGCTTTTTTTCTTTCTTCTAGCTAATTATCAAAGGTCAGTTTTAGCATCAAAGCCCTTAGTGTCTCCATCTTTACTGACTTACCACAAAGTCAAAAAAGTTCACATCCTCACAGGCAACATTCAGCAATGCTAGATGAATGCTCCCATGTCTTTTGTTGCACCTTACTGAGAAATAAATCTTTGAAAAGGGAAAGTGCATTCAGTTCCAATTCTGTGTAGAAATATATTACTTCTGGAAGTTTTCCATCCACTAAAAAGAGTAAAAGCAGCCATGATTACGTATGGATGTATTCATCAACTCCATCTTCTGTCCACTTATATAGCAAGCCTTTGGAGATTTACTTTGGAATAAAATATTAGCATAATGGCAAAGAAAAAAATGCAGGGCATTTATCTACTTTCGTGTATTATACAGCAGCATCTTTCATTTTAGGAAAAAATAAAGCAAAAGGAGTTAACAGGAAACAATGTTAATAATGATAGCAAATATAACAAGATTACAAATTTCATATCTCATTTATTTAATATGTAACTATCAACAAAATATTTGGCTTACATTGAGAAATTTTGTAGTTGGATTGCTGTTGCTGGGACATGTTTTGATATGCATCACTGTCTGGTACTATTTCATGTTTTTCCATTTTCTTCTCCCAAAAAGTATGGGAAAGATAGGAGAAATCTTCAAATAAGCCAGGAAACAACAGATGACTGAGACACTGTTCAGTGAACAGAGCACATTGGGAACAGATAATTATCATAGTTTCTTAACAGTTTTGTGTTACAGTGTAAACTCTTTATAAATCTGCTGATCACTGCTGTGGTTGATCATTGTCTCCAGTGGATCATGTGATAGATAAAGCATTAGTTACATGAGCAATCAGGTCTAGAAATTAGCATTTTCTTCCTATTGGTGATGTGTAGATATCTGTTAACATCACAGAGTCCAAAAGACTGTACTGGTTGATATAAAAATGGATAAAAATGGATTTTAATTAATTGTCAAAATGTATGAGTGATTATGCTCTGTTTAAATCAATTTTGGTAGGAAAGTAAAAGCTGTATTAGAAATTAATGGGAACAATGATGTTTGTTATTTAATGCACAGCGGGAGATTCATTTCACAACTAGTCTGGAACCTTGTAGAAAGAATGAATTACAAGAAGTTGCAGTAGATTGGTACTGGTATAACAGGTCAGAAACTGTTCTAAAGGTTTTTTAAAACATTGCATTTATTAATCTGATAAATAATTTTCATTGTTTTCTCTGTATCAGGAACTGTCTATTTCTCCTTTGTAGGATTCCCAATATAACCTGGGCTGAACTGTGAGGTTCACAGCCATTGCTATTCATTAATGGGCTGGCTTATTATTGAATCAGTTGTAGTGGTCATACAGGCATCAGTTTCATAAACTGAAATTAGCTGGATCACAAGCAAACTCAACTTGCAAAGGTGCAGCATCCTGTTTGCTTATGTTTCTAAAGACTTCCTTAAAGTCAGAAAGATCTCTATACTTTTTTAACTCCTCTGTTGAATAAAAACTTCTCTAATAATAACTGACGAAAAGGGACTGCTTTATTATTTATATTCAAATAGTTGCTTCTTGAATGGATTATTGAGTCAGTTGTAGTGGACATACAGGCATCAGTTGGGCTAGGTGAATTTTGAAGGTCCTTTCCAAGAGGTTCTCTTCTCTCCTCTGTCCCCTCTCTTCTATTCATCCTCCTTATTCAGAAGGTTTTCCTACACCTCATCTGCTGCAAATAGTTGCTGACAGTTATCGTAATTTAGAGGGATGAGACCAGATCTCACCAAAGTAAACACTGAAAGAATGCAAGGAAACCTTTACAGATGCTTTGTGAAAGTATAACAGTATTAATGTATAGAGCGTGTTACAATTTTGTATTTAATATTAGTTTCATGTCTTCCAATTGTAATTATACAAATGGTCTTTTTGTATCAAAACATTATTATTAAACTTTGAATCTACATAAGATCTTATTCAACAAAAATGGATCAAGATAGGATTACAAGATATTTAATGAGTAAGGGAAAAAAGGTGGTTATCTGCAGAGAATATCTGAAATTCTGTTTAGGCAGAGGAATGGCATTGTGCTCACTTAGATGAATAATTTTAAGGTCAGGCATATTTTGTACAGTGTTATCTGAGATGTGGAACAAGCTCATTAGAGGTTTTCTGATTATAACTTTGTGCTATGGCAGATGTGGGTGTATGGGAACTACTGAGTCATGGCCTGAACCTCTGATTGATCACCTGAGGCGAGCCATGAGTCAGCCAGAGGAGTACAGGTGAGGGCAATTCACCTGTGCTGCTGGAAGGGGTGGAGCCAGGCTCCCCCCCCTCCTAGACCTATTTAAGAGCTGGCTACCACTGGGGAAGGATCTCTTCTGGAGATCCCTCCTTGTGGTGAGCCCAGCATAAGGGTAAGCCTTCCATTTATTCTCTCTTGTTATCATAGTCCACTTCGCCTAACTCTCTTGTTTATTTGTGATTGTAACATCTTGATATCCATTGATTATACAGTGGGTAAGCAGCATTTTGTAGTGAGTGATGTTGGTTTCTTGGATAAACACACAGATTGTGTTTCTGGGTACAGAGTCTTCTGAGATACTATGGTAATACCTGCTGACTAGCTTTTGTGGTCTCAGGATGACTGAGAAGTTTATGATTATTACCTAAGGTGGAAAAGAAGGAATATATGAAGGAAATAATAAGAAATACAAGATGAGCAGATGCCTTTATATTTCCTTGTCTTCACTGTTTCAATCACAGCTCTTGGTAACCCAACTTATACCATTTTGTGGAAAAATATTTAGTTGATGTAAGAATAGAGAGATATGCCATAGGATATATAAATACCTTGGCAGAGAGGGAAATATTCAGCTGGAAATTGTCTACAATGATTGTTCTTAATTGGAATGTAAAACTAATATTTCTTTATCATGGAAGATAAAAAAAAATTAACCTTGATTTTTTTTGGAAAAATCTGTACAAAATATTTAAATGTCATTAGATAAAGCATAGTAGCTGAACTGCACATTAGTGTCACATCTATAATCTTTAGGCACAATTAAGGGAAATTCATAAGCTTAGCAAGTATCTGAGGCCAAGACAATAATAACAGCTTCAGAATCAAATCAGTTATTAAAACTGTTAGTGAATATTTTCCACATGTTTTGATCTCTGAAATATAATACTGTTAGAGTAGAAGGATGTTAGAGAGCTTAAAATAAAACTGCTTTTCTTAATAGTTAGAAAGGAAAAGATGAGCCCTGAGGTTCCAGTTCACCACAGTTGCATGCAGATTTAGTATGCTGAAGTACAAATCTTACTGGTTATAGCAAGAACTACCTAGCAGTTAGTAAGATTTACAACTTCTTTACTCCAACTCTTTTTTTGAGAATGCGTTGGAGCTTTCAATTTTCTTGTTGTCTTCAATCAACAATGGTGTTGTATATTTTTTTGTGGTATAGTGTCTACCTAACTGACAGTGGAAAATCTACCCAGCACATTGCTAGAAAGGAATACATGCTGGAAAAAAAAATATGGCTGGGGATCAGCTAAAGTAGATTGCTCTCTGGACAAATAAGTGCACTGAGTATGAAAGGGCAGTGCTAACTCCCCCTGTAAATCTTAAATGAAAAATGGCTAAACACTGCTATGTAGGGATGCACAGAACTCTGGGTGACATAGAGAGTAGACATGGTTTGATACCTAGGTGTTTAATAAAGTATTTTAACTTGTTAAAGCTACACTGTTGTAATTTATATGACAAAATGTTCTTTTTCTGAGTATATATAAACTTCTCATTTGTTCATGAAAATTGTTGTGGCATCAGTATTTTCTAAATTAGCTGATCAGAAACTTGTATCAAATTCGGATTACTTGTACCTGTTATTCACTATACAATGATTGTATGAGGGGAAAATGGATCTCTTGCAACTTATACATAGGATTTGTTCAATTTTTTAAGTATGTCTTGAAAAAAACATTATATTGTCTCATTCTGTTTTCTGCTTTTCATTCATTCTTCCTAAATATTATTTCACGGTAGTTGTCAGATGCTCTGTGACTGAGACAATACAAAAGTGATTTACTCTACCAGTGTTACATCCAGTGATATATTTTTCTCATTTATCCTTAAATTCTTTTTCTTCCACGTAGAATTTCTCATCACAAAATTATTTTTGAGGTAAGGAAACTATACAGATAGAGTCCATTCAGGGGGGAAAAAAGCACCCCACTGCCAAATTCAGTAGACTTCAGATTAATCTTTTGTGTAGGCTGGCCCCTGTCCTGAAAATGACAACTCTGTATTTACTGTATGCCATAGGAGGTTCTCATTGTTAATCTGAACAATCTCATTTGCCTTGAGGATAAAGACAATACTAATTTTTGTCACTGACTTACAAGTGATGAGTGGGCCTTTATTTCACATTGATTATAATCAGGAAACTAAAAAATTGTCCATTTCCTTTCTCCTTTTTTAGAATATCTGGAGATCTACTTTTTTCCCAAGTTCATTTTCTTGGGAATATCTGGAAGGGTCAGGTCTATTTACACTTGACTGACACATGAAACAGTATTTTAGCAATCCCAGCCTGCCAGTGTACTTCCCTTCTCTTGAATCCTTCAGAAAAATCCTTATCCTTCACTGACCTCCCAAAGGTGCATGGTGCTCAGGTCATGTGCACCTCGAGCAACACCTATTGAAAGAGACCAGAAAATTCATTTCCATCTGGCTTTTCCAAGGATTGTCCAAACAGTCCAGACACTTGTCTCAAGGCAAAAATGTAGAAAGCACTGTTGCGTTATTAAGAATTGGAATTGTTGCTCTTCCTAAAGAAGGTAAGGAGGATTTATTCCTTTCTGCAGTTCTTTATAGCTTCAGAGAAGCCAAGGACCATCTGACCTATAATTGCTCTTTGAAATATGTATGTAATGTAAATTTTTAAGGAACTGCTGCATTTTTATTTGAAACATTCACATGTGTCTCCTGAAGCATCCAAAAGCAATGGACAATCCAGGCCTGCATTAAAGAAAAAGCATTAAAACAGATTCATTATCAGTACATCTTTCCCTACAGATTTTCTGATTACCTGAAATAACTAGCAAGTCAATCAGGCTGCCCTGGGCTCAGACTGATCACAGCTCTTAAAAAAGGAGAAATCATTCTTAGCTATGAAATTATTCATGCCTTTAACAATTTCTTCATGGGACTTTTCAATTTAATCTCACTGTAGGCAATAGTTATTTTTTCTGGCTCAGTGGTAGAGAACATACCCTAAAACTGGTCAGAAAAAAAATTGGCTGGGATGAAAATTCAGAACACTTGAAGTAGACGTGTCTATAATTAATTTTTAGTTATTTTTTATATTAGTATTAATGTGACAAAGCTGTTTCTTGACGTCAATGTAGTAGCATCATATAGATACAAATAATTTTATTCTCTCTTCATACTATCTTGGCATTTCATATGGCCTCAAACCTCTCCAAATATTTATTGGGTTATCCATACAAGAATGGGCAAACTTTTATTGTGTACCTTACAGCATTTCAGGGGGAATGATAAAACAGAAATCCATAAAAATATAAAGATTGCTCTGAGACAGCCTAAAAATGATCTGCTTTAGACATTTCTGACAAGTCTTGGCAGGGACAAAACTTGAATATGAGGAAATATATAATATATGGGTTCTCAAATGTTTGTGTGTGGAAAAATTCAACAAAAAAAGGAAAGTCAAGGAGTGTGTACTCCCTCTTACTGAGTAATACAGTCAAGCTGGTAATGAGACAAAGAGAAGGCTGAGGTACTTAACAACTTTTATACCTCACTCTTCTCTGATCATTGCTTATCACACAGCCCTCAAATGTTCGGCTTGGTAGGAAGAAACTGTGGAAGCAATGTCCCTCCCACTGTAAGTGAAGATCAGGTTTGTGACCATCTGAGGAACCTGAACATCAAGAAGTCTGTGGGTCCCAATGAGCTGTACCTCAGAGTCCTGAGGGCATTGGCTGATGTAGTTGCCAAGACACTGTCAACAATATTTGAGAAGTCATGGCAATCAGGTAGAGTCCTTGGTGACATGAAAAAAGACAACAACACTCTCTTTTTTAAGAAGGGTAAAAAGGATAACCCTGGGAGTTACCAACTTGTCACTCTCACCTCTGTGCCTGGAAAAATCATGGAGCAGATTCTCCTGGAAGCTATGCTAAGGCACATGGTAGACAGAGAGGTGATATAGGAGAACTATTATGGCTTCACCAAGGGCAAATCCTGTTTGATCAAACCCAGTGGCCTTTAATGGTGTTACTGTATCAAAGCACAAGGGAAGAGCTACTGCTGTCACACATCTGGACTTCAGTAATACCTTGGACATGGTACCCCATAACATCCTTCTTTCCAAATCGGAGAGAGAAGGATTTGATGGGTGGATGGATTGTTCAACAGACTAAGAACCAGCTCCTGGATTGAGTCCAGAGAGTGGTGGTCAATGACTCAATGTCTGGATGGAGATCAGTGTCAAATAGTGTCCCACAGGGGTCAGTGCTTGGGCACATACTCTTCAGTATCTTCATCAGTGACACTGACAGAGGGGTTGAGTGTGCCCTCAGCAAGCTTGCTAATGACACAAAGCTGTGGGATGTGGTCAACACACCAGAGGGACCCGGTCATAGTGAGTTCAAAACAGAGTTCAAAGGTAAATTTTAATTAAAATACATATGGTTAAAAGGATTTAACTTTATAAGGATTTTCCTGCACTAGTTTCTAAAGATTGTTTTAATGAAAAACTCTGTAAATCTATACATCATGGTTTAAAATTTCCTATACTTGTCAAATAATATATTTTTGAGATGAAAGACTGTTCTTTTAATTCTCAATTATGTTGCTAGAACTGTTGCTACAAATTTGGAAAGTAATATAGTTCAGGCATGACATTTTAATCATCTGATAGAACATAAGATTTATTTTCCATTAAAGTGTTACTCATCGGCAAATTGACTCAATCCTTTGTTGACCTTTCTTTTTAATTTTTTTTCCTGAGATATTAGGAACTTTAAAGAGATGCTGTTCCTTATCCTTATCCGTCAAGATCAGATACACCTGACCTTTATAGCTAACATTACTTAATACTTTGATTCAAAAAATCCCGTCGTGAAATAGTATTTTAAAACTTTCTTCTCCTGTCAGTTGTTGGTAATGTCTATGAACTGTAGTGATAAGAAAGCAGAGGTCTTTTCTCATAATGAAACAATTTGTGTTCATACTATTATTTTGTTAAGTATCTCCAGTGCATGGCTCTCTATTCTGCTTATGCAAACGGAAGTGGAGTTAAAATAGCTGAGTCCTTAAAAAAAAAAAATAAAAAATTCAAAGTTTCAGTTGCTTGGCCTTGAATTACATTGATAAGACTGCCTGACATTAGATTGCTGTTGTTAATTTATCAAATGACCACCCACAGTTAAGTTCCTCAGCTGTTTCAGAGAGAGTAATGAGTTATATATTTTGGTGATGCTTCGGCTGAAAGCTGAAGCCTACAGACATTCCAGTGAAGTCCATTTGGAGTTGTGCTAGGGCCTTGATAGCTTTTACCATAAGCATCAAGTGAACTTAAATTTGAAATAAGTATTTGTTCTTTCACCTTCATGCATTATCAGTAAATACTAGATAATTATTAATTATGGAAGGATAAAGGGCTGTTTTCTTGCTGCATGTTGAGCCTGAAATCCAATTAGTGAAGCCTTAGGGTCCTGAAGTCAAAGAATGTCAAATTCAAGCTAAACAGACAGTAGACTTAGATTGGATCATGTTTGTGTGTGGCAGAAGTAGTGGATTTCAAGTCAAAATAGTGCCTACTGAGAGTTTAGTAATCTTTAGTAATGAAAGAATTTTGGGAATGAAGCTTTGAATGCTACATCTGCAGAGGAGAATACACCCTTCCTAGTTTTCTCTTGCAGAAGTTTACTTTCTGTGTTAAATTAGTTCTCAATTAAGCCAGATGTGAGGTAGCCCAAATGAATCTGGTCATGTGCTGCCTTCTCCTGATTCCCTTACTATACTTATCCACTTCCAGGTAATGTTGATTATAATATTTATTTAGCTTCACATAAAATTTAAATTAGAAAAGGATTAACTGTAGATGACCATTTCAGTTCACCTGCAACCTTAACTCCAGCATTTTTTTTTTTTAAAGTGTAATGCATATAGATGCAGTTTTAAAATTACTCAAGGGAAAACCTGGAAATTGTTTAAAAAAACCAGCCACAACAACTCATCTGCTTTGTTTTAAAAGCAGAGTTGATGATATTTAAAATTCTTTTAAATTCAACCTGATGGCTCCTAGAATTATCCCAGAATTGCAAATGAATTCCACAGTGGTTTAGTATCATCAGTGGGAAGAAAAGTGTGAAGCTGAGCAAATCTCCTGCCATCTGGAAAGCAGCCCTAGCACCCCATGACTCCACTCTAAGTCCCTTCAGGAAGCTTACAATTATATAAAATGTTTAATCAAAACTGTTATACCAAGTATAACTGCAAAACTAACAACATAGAAAAAAAGCAAGCTAAATGTCTCCACATGAGCTGCTCATATCACTAGGATTTTTAAAAGCTGAGGAGATTCCCAAATATACTTCCTCTATCTGAGAATTATTAAAATCAATCTTTTACTAAATAGTCCTCCAGCTACTCAACATTGCTGTTGTCACAAATGTTAATTCTATTATTAATGTCCATAGATGTATGATTCTTTTCCATGAAGTCCGAATGCTTATTTATTCAGTTGCTTATAAGCATTCTATTTTCTCTTTTCTAACTTAATCATACAGATACAGATGTTGGAATTTTTGTCCACTTAAAGTGAATTTGCATTTATAAAACTGTTGGAATATAGGCTTTTGGTTTCAGGGTAGTATTTTGTTTATAACCAAGAAAGATGTGCAAAAACAAGTGATATTTAGTTGGGAATTTGCTTGCATAATCAATCTTTCTCTAAAAGTAAGTTTAGAATTTCTTTACAGGAAAGATTTAACATCAAAATATTGTTAATCATTGCATACTTAGTGAAATTCTACATATCCAAAGCAAAATACACAGTAGAGAATAAATGATCTTCTGACACATTGTTTGCTCTCTTTTTGAATTGAATCCTAGGGAACTTGTAACTTCACAACATATTAGACACATTGCAGGAAATTTAAATATTACAGCCACTTAACTGAAAATGCTTCAATTAATTTTTTGTTATTTTTTAAGTATTTGCTATGGTAAGTATTATATGAAAATATTATATACATGTTCTGCATCTTCTGTATTCATACATTTGTGATGTGTTCAACAAAATGTTGCAGTGCTAGAGGCTTAATTCTCCAGAGAAACAGAGACTGAAAATTTAGAAAATCATATATGTTCAACACATATAAATTCCAGCTAATTTGTTCAATTATCATTGTATATATATAAAACCATATAAATCTTTATGCAAATTTAATACAGTGTGAAGTTTTAAGTGTTCCATACATTGGGAGTGTTACAGTATACAGCTGAGGGTTTGACTGCAGTGTTATGTATCTAGTGGTTTTTTTTTTTAAATGCAAATACAAGAAATTCCAGTTCAGGAAGAAGTTAGTCCATTGTCACCTACATCACACTATGGCATTGGCAGTGGTTTTAAAAACAGGAGAATTCAGATTTCATGTTCCCACACTCACTGATAGATACCTTAAGGCTAAAGCTTTACTGATGACGTACTTGAAAAATCTAATTGGAAATGAATCTGTATTCCGGAGCACCCCAGAGTGAAGGCAATTCAAATGCTCCAAGCCATCTGACTTCCAATTCAAATACAGTTCCAATGGTTGACTTAAGGCATCCAACTCCAGCTATCTGAGTTCATAATGCTCATGAAATCTGAGAAATACTGGTTGGAAATAACCTCATTTCTCTGTCTTCTGCCTGAAGCAGGATGTCACCAGCCTCATGAAGTCAGATGTGTCTTTGTCTAGTTAAGTCTTGAAAACTGTAAGAGAAAGGGTTTCAAGGCTTCTCTGAGCCACAAATTCCAATGTTGCACTGCCTTCTTGGGCACAAATTCACAGAATTTTGACTTCATCATGAGACAACATGGTTCAGAGGAGAGGGAGCTTGGCTGGGTCAGAAAGTGTGGTGGATGCAGGTTACTATCTGTGCTTTTTTTGAACATAAGATTGACTTGAAATTTGCTAATTGCTTGTAGCTTCCCAGAATGTTACACTAGCATAATTAGAGCTGTACCATAACTTCACCTACTACCATTTCTTTTTAATAAGTGCACTTAAATTTTCATTAAGGTAGTGTAATGGGTTTATCCTGCTGTTTTAGGTATTGTTTGCATTTCAGTCACAGTGAATTCTGAAGATAAACGAACAACTTTCAGATCAGCTGGAGAAGATGCCTTAGGTAAATACCAAAAGTGTGCTGCTTTAGTGATCTTTCAATTAAACCTATATGTACTGAAGGTATTTATGCTGCGCCTACCTGTCATAAGGCTATATTTGAGGGTTATATTTGAGCTATATTTTTGGGTTTAGACTGTCGTGAGACATGTTAGTTTTACCCTACTGATGATGTGTTGTTGCTTTAGATATCAATAGTAACTTCATATATTTCACCTTTTACCACGTCTTAGAGGAAACAGAGGAAGCTAGTTAGTTAAGTTAAACAACATAGAACAAAGCTCTCAGTAGTGGATGGGGAAGTTTGGCAACTACAGTAAAACACCTCTAAGAACTTGAGTCATTCTTTCTGTTGTTTTTCTTTAAAACGTAAAGTACCTGATCACCATGCAAGTAAATACTCATTAAATGGTGCAGAAGGTAAATACTATCATTCCTCTTTCGTGTCTCCTTGCCCTTCCAGAAACTCTCCAAAGACTTGTGAAGTGGCCCATTCATCTTAATGAGATACTGCTGAGCAAATGAGGACATGTCAGGGATATGAGTACAGATGGAAGATATCCCTGGGATGTCTGCACTGCTTCATTCATTTAGGGGGCTCTTCTTTCCTTACTGTAATTTCATCTCCTGTGAGCTTGCTGGTAATTAGAGCATAAAATTTTATTTTTAGATAACTTTACACTATTCTGATATCTATAGTCCAACATATTTTTTTAGGACTGCTATGTGCACGCATTGGAGAGAGAAAAAGGAACTTGGTTTATTTACCATAAACAAAATAAAATGCCTGAGTTACTGTTGCATGGCATTGCACTAAAAACTTGAATAAATGAATGCAAGTCATTCCATTTTCACTTGAATAATGTCTTCATACAGCATCTCCTGGCAAACACCTATGCCAGGCCACTTGAGGTGTCTAAGACCCTGATGTGTTCATCAGCATAACTTCAACCAGAGGGAGAACCTTTACCAATAAATGAATAAGTCTTTGCTGTCTGCCTCATATTCTAAGTCTTTTCTTTGTTCTAGTTTCTGTCTTCCAATTTTCTTCTTTACTAAGATGTTAATTATTTTCTCCTAATTGGCAATTATTTTTTATTGTGTAATACTAGAAGTGTGCTAGGCAATAGCAAACATTATTTTACATCTCCAACTATTTAAATTTCCAATACACTTTATTTTACTTAGCAATTTTAGACCTTTTCATTTAGCTTTACCAACTTCACACAACAATCCTTAAATTCTGTTCAATTTACTCCACAACTTTGTTATATTCCTTGACATCTCTCTGTATAAAACATGCTGTCGTTTAAATTATGGATGCTTCTGCTGCTTCTTTGTAGCACTTACTCTTTTAAGTTTTACAGCGTACACCTTCAGGTAAAATAAATTCAACTTTGCTTAGTGTGATCAAAGAGCAGGCAAGGCTTCAACTGGAGTGAAGATCAGCTTCGTATCTAAAGCTGTCAACACACAGGTTGTATTATCTGGATTGTTCCCTACAAAATAAGGTCAGAAAAATCAACTTCTCAGTCCAGTAATGAAATTTTCCATCTGCTAAGCAGTGGAGTAAGGGAATAGTTACAAATATAGATTAAAATAGATAAAATACAATAATACATATTAAAATATTATAAAAATATAAATATTTTATTTAATATAATAATTATGTATATATATAAATTGTATAAATATTAAAATAGATACCAATCTGGAAAAATTCCTTTATTTCATAAATATATGTTTAAGGAAATAGCTTCGTTAACAAATTACCCATCTTTACCAGACATTCATTTACACCCTAATTCTGTCAATCAGCATTGGTTGGATTTGATTCTATCTATTCTAATCCTGCTAGATGTAGTCCTGCAAAGATGTGCAAATGAGCTCATAGATTCAATTCAGATTTTTAGGCACTCTAATTAGTAATTAGCGCACCACTGTTGTTTTAAGAAATGATATGCACTTTATAAGGCATCCTAGCTGAGGAAGCAGTGAATTACTGTTTCTTTATTTGGTTTGCATAAAGGTACTTGAAAATTGGAGTTCATTTGTGGCAGATATGCTATCACTAACTTCAAACCCTGAGAAAATCTTGCATTCACCTAAAGCTTTCTTGAAAGCTTGTAGAATAAGAGCCAAATGGTAGGGGCTGAAGAACTCAAAAGTCTTCAGGCCATGATTTTGGAGCTTGTGTGGCTTTAAAAAAATAAAATATATATATATATATATATATATATATCATGATTTTGTTCTATGATACTAGAGATTAGTTACTCTTCTCAGACTTACAGCTGTGTTTCATAACTGCTGCTCTATTTTTTGCCTATGTCAGCCACTGTGTAGATTTTCCAGTTTTTTATGAATACATCTGGACTTTCTGCTATATTCTATTTCAATATGACTTCAGCAAATAGAAGAGGTTGAGATCAAATAGCATGGAAAATCTTACATAAAATAATGTACAATTGTAACAAAGCCTCTCTGAATTAGATTTTTAGTATCGTGAAATACTGCTAATCCTCATCCTTCAGAAATGTTAAATGCTAATGTTAAGTATTTTATCAATTTAAGAAAGATGTTCTAGAAAATACATTACAGCCTATGCGCTGGAGATTATAGTAAAAAAAAAAAAAAAACTACGAGAAGCGATTATCACATTAAAAATATAAATTTTTTGGCCAAATAGTTTTAGAAACTGGCTCTTCTTTTTTAGTTCCATTTTAAGGATTAAGAGATTTTGCACTGCCTGAAAGAACTCTTATTTCAGGCCATCTGCTCTTATTACTTTCCTGATTTTGATTGGGTGTCTTGATTTGTATCTCCTGCCCTGTAATTAGTATTCTAAAACTGTTCTGGTTCCCTTAGATAAAGACAGATTTTATCTAAAAATGATATTGTTTCTTCAAGGGTACTCCATAAATTTTATGAAATAAAACAAAACTACTGATGATCAGTCAGATTTTTCTTCATCCTTTATGAAGAAGATTAGAATTATTAGAATACTAATATGTATTTTGTTACTGAAAATTGCACAGGTAAAAATGCAGATTTTTGGAAGTCATTTATGAGAAAGTGGTGATGACTCTTGATGCTTTGTAATGAGCGCACATAGGAGCCCTTGTCTGCATATCTCTATTGCAGGTGTTCCCTCTTCCAGGATAACCTGCAAATGGAACGTGCCCATTTTCTGAGTTGCTCTTATCCAAATTCTGCACAGTAATTCTGCTTTGCAATGTAAGCTGAGGCTGGTTTGCCAGAAATTCACTCTATCTCACCATTGCTCACTGTCTTGGACATACTTTTCTCTAAGGCTACCTGGTTTTGTCACACTATATAGGTAACAAGTGTAGTGCAGTGGCTTTCTCTAGGCTTCCTATGAGGAAAACTGTCGAAGTTATGCAGCGCATTGAAAAGCAATGTCTAAGATTGCATTTCTAAATCTAGCAACTTATAGAGCTTTGACTTTGCTGGAGGACTACTTACTATATGTTGTTCAAGTTTAGCCAGCTCTTACATACTGGAATCCGATAGGTTTTTGCCTACTTTACAGGCAATAAACTCTAAAGAGGTTTCAGAATGATTTAAGAATTATGAATGTAATCCTATCCAAGCTCTACTCTGATGCCTGTTATTGGTTGTTTGTTTGGTTTATTTTTTTCAGTCTGGATTTTTGCTCCCTCTCTCCAGCCAGTTCTACTTTTGTGAATATATATTGGTCCTTTAATATGCTTTTGTACTTTGTCTTACTGCAGAGGATGTAGAATATGACTCATTCCACATTCAGATTACTTTCAGACAGACTCTATGGACATATCATCTCCAACAAAAATCATAATCTTCTTCCTTACAAAGGAGCATCCAAATAACTAATAAAATATTACTTGGTGACAGATTTAAAAGAGTTATTACAGTATTTGTTGCCATAATTCTTAAACTGTATAAATTAAATTTAAAGAAATAGTTCTCTGAATTTTGCAACTTAGCTTTGAATTTCATATTTTTTTTATAGAAGCTGAATAATAATAATATATTACAATTATTGTTATGGTAAAATCACATACTTGCTCAGTTACATCAAGAGTAGTCTAGAATTCAGTTTGCATATACTCTTAATGTATTGACTTTTTTTTAAATGGAAAAGAAAACAGTAAAGTGACTTGTCGCTTAGAGGCTGTTCTGTGTTTGGGGATGAAGCACAATGGGGAACAGGGAGAGGATGTTGAAAGGGAAATCCTGGAATTGCTGTTTCAGAGCTATCTACCAAGTACTTCATTTTGAGCTATAAGTTATACCTTGTAATTCCTTTGTTTAGCATACTGTATGTGTATGTAAATCATTCTATCGTCTGTCTGTCCTTCAAGACCTGCCAGTCTGAAGTAAAATTAATCAAATATATTCTCCCATAAAATGGTTGATTATACTTCCTGAGCTGACAGGATGCTTCTTATAACTCAAATATTAAGAGCTAATTCCTGAAATCCTGGCCTGAAGCGGCCAAATAACTACTCTTCCCTAGTCTGTTCTCAAGAAATTACCCCTCCTTCTGTAGCTGTGCATTGGCAGCAGGCTGGCAAGACATTACCCAAGCAACAGAGTAAATTTGTTCGTGTGGAGCAGGGGCTGAGCTCTGAGCTAGTGTAATTGGATTTTTAATGGCTTTTCCATGCCCTTGCAAGGTCTAGCATCAGATCACATTGTACAGAGCTGCTTCAGCCATCCTCATATCTGAGTCACAGTCGCATATTTTCTGTTAAATTACATTAATAGAACATTTGTTTTTGTTTGATTTAATGGATGTGTATTTAGTTAAGGAAATGTGTTTTTTCCTGTTATGGATATACTGGCTTTTCTAGCATTCACTTAACAAGTAATCTAGAGCTTGAAACTATGTGCAGAAAATTCAAACTACCTCAAGATCTGCTTTGCCATACACATACTGTCTCCTTCAAAACCAGGTTTTATCTTTTTATCTCATGTGATCCCTCTTGAGTATGAGATTCTATACTCAAATAACCAATTTCAGCTTATTTTTCTTCCACTTCTGTTGTTGTCTCTAGTCATTTTAGCATACTTTCTGTAGGTGAGCAAATTGTGGTAACTGGTGGGTAGTGTGAAGTCAAGAGGTGTCTGGGAGGAAGAATTTTAGTATCTACAAAATGCAAAGATGATTGTGCTTCATGTACGTGCTGCTTCTTGCTGGTCAGGAAAATGACTGACTTTATGAAATGCCATCTGCATCTAAGCTGAAATGGAAAACGTTGGTTGCCACTGCACAAAACAGTGTTGTGCAGGCTGTGATGTCTACAAGTGAGATCACTTGAACGATCTCACTATGTTGCTCTTTTAGTATACAGTTAAAATAGTTCTTTCTAGAACATGTCATAAAGATACGTTGGGAACTCTCAAACTGCGAAGTTTAGGTGTTGTAAGAAGGGACTTATGTTTAAGTTTAATAATGTCATATTTTTTTTGCTGCTTCATCCAGTATCCAAAATACAACTCTAGTCACTGTGAGATTTTTTTAGAATAATACTGAGTTACTGCTATTAGATAACAGATTTGATAATAAGTATACATTATAAAATGCAGTACTTCAGCTTTACAAGTCATCTTTCAGTGAGTTTCCATTATCAGACAGTTTATAGATTCCTTAGAGGAGATTTAGTCATCAACATTATTAAGTATTGTTTGAAATAAACTAATTTTGACTTTTTTTGGTCTTCATCTCCACTGTGGAGACTGAGTTTTCTTATTTCTTCAGTTCTTGTAGCTTTTTAGGCAAGCACATTGCAGTAGATATCCAAGGACCTTCTGTACAGTACAACCCTACCTATCTCAAAAGGGAACAGTGGAATCTGGCTCAATAAACAATAATTAATTTTCTGTGAATACCTATATTCATTGTATATTATGTTCTCACTTTTCAGAAGTTAGGATGGTTAGGCAGAACAGGAAAGCATCCTGCTGTTGAACTTTGAATTGTTAAAAGATTTCATGCACAGCTGAGAAATTCCAGCTCAGTGCCACTTTTCTACACAACTGTGTTAATAATGAGCTAGTCACCCTGTCTATGGATAACTAGAAAGGAGGAAATATCATTCAGCCAGGAGAGTGCTCAATCTGGTGGTGTGTATTCTGCACTAGTTGTTGTGAACTTTTGGATTGGGGTCCTGAAACTCAAATTTTTGGTGCCCAATTCCCATGACTGCTTCAGTCTGTGGTCACCAGATGAAGTTCTGTACATTGGAAGATATTCTGTACTGAGACTTCTTTCTTCAAAAAAGTACTTTCTAAATATTTCTGAAATGGTTTTCTCATTAAGCTTTTTGCCCCTATTTCTGACTTTCTTTGCAATTTATTAAACCTGGAAAAAACTACCTATTCCTATATATAAATGAGTGTGTGTGCTAGATTACATACCTTTTCATAGTGTTTTCTCATTTATTTAAATACATGAGAAATCCAAGCTTTGAAAAATTGTATATTTAATGAACAGATCAAATAAATGTATCCCCAAACTGTAATGATTTATCATCAAAGGGTAAAACTATCAACCTTTTTTAGTCATATATAGCTGTGATTCAAACTGTTTAAAAATTTGAAAATATATATTAAAAAAACCCTCAAAGATTTTAAAATGTTACTCTGTACCTTGTACAAATATCTTCTGAAGTTATGGTTTGAAGCGTACTTCAGCCTAACCTAAAACCCCCTTTAGGCTTCCTGTACCCTGCATTTTTCTATTAAAAATCTCTTTCAGCTTTAAAACCTTCAGAACATTAGAAAGTCCTAACCTTCAGAGTTCTTCAGATTCATTTAGAAGGATGCCTACTGGGAAATCGTTGCCTCATATCTAAAATAACCCACAACAGTATTCAATCACAAATTACAAACCTTACACCATGAATAGATAATATCAATTTCTGATCATGGAATTTAGCTGGATGCTGATACAGGTTAGGTAGAACTACTGAATATATGTCCTGAAGGAAAAGCATTTTCCTTGTGAATATATGTATTTTTTTTAGTTTATTAGAACATACTCATTCATATTATCTGTATGAACAGTTGATGAACAAAAGAAATGAACTGTCATATATGGCATTTAACATATTTCCAACAGACACTGATTTCAGAATCACTGATTTTCTGTTTTTTAAATAGAGGCTTATTGCCCATTTTTCTCTATTGGTAAGTAAAACACTTTTCCATACAGTACAGTAGTGGTACTGTAAAAGCAGTGACGCATAAGTATCATAAATAGGAAAAAAAGATACCTGAAACAGGGATACTGTTTCCTGAATCTCACATTTCTGATGGATGCATGCAGGGTTGGAGACAGTTAATATTTTGAAAGAAATAATGCTATGCACATGCACTTCTCATTTTTGTATTTTGCAGATATGGCTATTAGAAATGGTGTAATATTTTGGTAGTTTGATAAAAGTCTTCCATAATTACAACTATTTTTTTTTTAAATATCAAAGTATTGTTGTTCTTTGTCTGAAAGGATTAAGGCAGCATAGGTGATGATGAGCACACTCATAGAAGAAAAGAAAACTTTGAAGCAAACACTAATTGTGATGATATGTTAAGCAGTTTCTTAAGTTATCAACCTATCAGGGCCATTCTTTATCTTCTCTTTCCCACCTTCTGTATAGTAATGGAGACTAGAATAATTTGTTACTCCTTTGCTCTCCCCAGAGCTACCATACAAGGCTTGTAAATTTTGGTAAGTTGCCAGCAGCCTCACAAATGCTGAGAAGTCACTGCTTCAGTATCTACCCTCTGTCAAATCTCCATGATAAAGTTTTCTCGAAGCACTGACTGGGTTTACACGTTCCAGGCTATAGGTGGGTGGTTTCAACCTCTTCTTTGAGTTTCTTCTGGATTTCCACATGAAATGAGGATCACATGCAAAACTCTAAATTGAGAAAATATAATTAAAATAAATTTTATCAATGTTGAGGAATATTTTTTGATGACTTCTGACTCGAGTAAGTGAAATAGTGCCCTTGGTCCTCTACAGGTTAGTTCAGATAATCTAAGAATTTCCTCCAATGTGATACAGAATTCTGAGAAAGTAAAAGTAGTACCATGCATTTTTTCAACTTTTTATTTTGTAATTAGTTAAGTGAAAATGAACTGCTTAAAACCAATGAGAGAGCAGGAATTAATAGTAAAAGCTATTACTGATTCTTTCTTCACATGTCTTTGTTAAACTTGGGTTTTAGTCTCCTCTCAACCACCTATAGTCACCTGTAAAATCAAGAGATTAAGGAACCACCCCAGGTAGCAAAATTCTTTCATGCTGTCTGTGTAAACAACTATGATACATCCTGAACATGGCTCAGCTACTCAAAACAGTGAGGTGTGTCTGGAATTCTGTGTTCTGTGCTGGGGTCCTCAGCACAAAAAAGGCATGGATTTGTTGTGGAGCAGGTCGAGCCACAGAGATAATAAAAACTTACAGCATCCTTCATTTAGGAAGAGGTGGAAGGAGCTAGGAAGGTTTAACTCAGGAAGGAAGAGTCTCAGGGAGAATTTAATTGATATGCATAAATGCCTGGTGAGAGAGAGTAAAGAAAGTTAAACAAGACCCCTCTCAGTTTTGCCCAGTGACAGGACAAGAGCAGTTAGCAGAACTTGAAATAAAAGGAATTCCATTTAAACATTAAAAAATGAACAAATCAAAAAACTACACCTTTGAGATTTGTTGGACGAATGCTGGCACTGGTTGCTCTGAGAGATTATGAAGTCTTCTTCTAGGACAGAGCCTTGGACAACTATGTTGACCTGCTTTGAGCAGGGGTTTGGAGTAGAAGATTCCCAGAGTCCCTTTCTCACCTCAGTGATTCTGTAAGTTTCATCTAGCCTTGCCGAATCTGTATTATGAAGCTAGCCTGTAGGGCTTAGAGAAATAGCTCTGGATCATATAGACATACCTTACTTTCAATCCTCTATCTAGCTTTCACAGCTTAAATAGCTTTTCTTCCATTACCAGAAAATACTTCAGAGATACCTCAGCAGCTGATTTGGGCAGTATGTGGTGTTCATTGCTTGAGTACAGACTTAGTTTCAGAAAATACCAAATAGGTTTTCTCCTGGGATAATTTTCAATAGTTATTAAAAGATAGTATATGTATCAACAAAAACGTGAGCAATTTTCAGTAAACACCACCAGTGTGCCTTCTCAGCTTGGTTACTCTGTCATATATTGATCAGGTTTAATTATGATGTTTGTTTCTATTATTTTCATCAGTGTACATAAGTAGCTTGAAACAGGATTTAAATGACAAATTCTTCCTCAAATTTTCAACTCCCACAGGGTGAATAATTTGTAGCTATTAATTTATTTAACTATTTTTCAGGGTGGTTCACAAGCATCAGATCATACTTAATTCTGGGTGTGTAACTTCCTTGAGAAAAACAGTGCAGGATCACTGAGACAAAGGCTGATTTATGTAAGAGTTTAATGTTCTCTTGTCCCTCCAAAGTTATGAACCAAATTATTGTTTCACAAAATGGGACAGCATTAGTAAGATTTGATAGAACACTTACAACACATCACTAAATCTAGGCTACTGTATATGGTTTTTAACTGAGCAAATATTAAGCACTCTATCACAGCAAAGTCAAGTCAGCAAATTATTCTTTACTGAACTTAAATTTAATAATCAAACCAATTAGATTTTCAAGCTAATACCAGAAATGGTCTATATTTATACATATTCTAAATGAGTCTAAGGAAGCTGCAGCAGCCCTGATGTACAAATCCTAACTGAAGAATTTTCTCAGGGTTGTTTTATTCAATAATTTGAATAGCTAAGTACTTTAATACTTTCAGAAGGCTGAGCTCTAGCATCTACGCGACATTCATGAATGTAATCATGAAAAAAATCCAACAAATAAACTTATATGTAGAATTCTATTTTTTCAATACCTTTATCCCCCAGGAAAAACATAGACTTTAACAGGAAACTTAGTGAAAAAATGGACGTTTAACAGTCCTTATTTATCAGAAAGAGACAGATGACAAGATCCAGTCTTTCAGAAACCACACAATACCTAATTATAGTCTGCTTTGCTGATCTCTCTTGTTTATTTCATAAATATAGCATCATTATGTTCATTGATTATACAAGGTTGGTTATCAGGAAAAATGTCTTTACTGAAAGGGTTGTTAAGCACTGGAATAGGCTCCCCAGGGAGGTGGCTGAGTCACCATGCCTGGATGTGTTTAAAAACCATTTGGATGTGGTGTTCAGGAATGTGGTTTAGTGAGGGATTGTTAGAGTTAGGGTTGTAAGGTTAAGTTGTGGTTAGACTCAATGATCTTTAAGATCTCTTCTAACCTGAGCAATTGTATGGTTTTCATTTAGTAAATTTTCCTATGTAGATTCATAGTTTACCGATGTAATAGTAACACCTATAAAACATAATAACCATGTAGAAGTTGTATGGAGAGGCTTCAGTTTCTACAGCTGGAAAATACAAAGAACATCTCCAAATCACTGATGAAGAACAAAATGAAGAAGAATGAGCTGCTTGAGATATACCAGCATTTGAATATCCTTTCCCTCCTATAGGGCATATATGCTCCCAAGTGGAGCGTATCTCCAAGCTACTGCTGATGAAGCTCATCTGATGCCAGAAATGATATACTTGATGCTTGTTAGTAGTACCCTGGTGATAAGGTATAGTACTGAAAATATGCCATAGATATTTATTGCTGTAACATGTTATCTGCCTGTAACTTGTACTGGCCCAAGCTTAACTGAGCAAATGGTTATTATTGGAGTGAAAAGAATTTAATAAATCCATGCTCCTGACTGCAGCGCATTATATTAAGCACTACTTTAAGTCTACAACAATATTGTGAGAATAAGTGAGCCATGTGTTATTGACACCTGGATTTGAATTAAGCCATTTGCTATGTCAAGAAATGAAGCACAACTGGAAAGTAGCCTCTGTAGGAGACTTTTCTTATAAGTAAACAGGGCAAATATTTTGTGAACGTGGAGCCAAGATCTCTGTAAAATGGGATACTCAGAGGGTGTAGGATACCCAATCCAGATCTATACTGAACTCCCTAGGACTGCTTTTTCCAATCTGAATGTGGTTTCTTTTGAGAGTCATATTTTACAGAGGAAATCACAGTGCTGTTTGACAGAGGGAGGTGTGGGGTACAGAAGAAGAGTAGGTAATTATTTTAAAAGCAGAATTATTTTAAAAGTACAGAATTTCTCTTCCTTAATCAATCTTATGCAGATGTCGAGCTCAACTATTAAAAAGGCCAATATTCAACTTATTTTTACTGTGCTGACAGATGGGTTATTAACTTTCAATTTTAAATATTTTTGATACTACATTAAGGCAATCTCCCACAGAGAGAGACAAATTGAGAGTTTACAGGATTACAAATTGAAAGCTTATTTTCTGCTGCTATTCTCCATTATTCACTGCAAATCGCTGTTCCAGTTAGCGTTTTTACTGCTGAGATAATTTCATAGAATATTAATGTATAGTTAAAAGAAAGCAAGCTCAAAGTAATAATTATATGCAACAAACATTTGTCAGACTTTACTTCTAACTTCCTATCTCTTTCCTCCTCCCCATAATTTCCCAGAGGGTAGATTAAGACCAGGGATTTAAAAGAATATAGAATTTTACCAGGATGCCAAAAAAAAAAAAAAAAAAAAAAAAAAAGAAACAAGCAAATCCAGAAAATTCACTCCTTCCAGTCCCATCTTATTCATACTGTGCAGCCTGAATACCTGTCTCAGTACTTAATGCAAACTGTCAGAGCATCACTACTGAATAAATGAGAATTATTTACTGTGCTTTGCACATGACTGGAGCATGTCTAACTTGTGGGAAATTGAACTTTGTCAGTTCTATCCCATTTTCCCATTTTTATCAGATCCATTTTAAATAAAGCAGAAGCTCAACTATTTAGATAAGCTTGGGAAAAAAATGTTTTAAGTTGTTTTTGCACTTGGTCTGAAAGTGTTTTCTTATATTCTCTTACTCCTGTCATGCTCTGGCTTCTACCAAATTTTAGCACGAAACCTCCACTTCTTTTTCTTGCCTATGTCCTTGATGAAAGCTTTTTAAAATGTCACATCTTTTTCAGACATCTTTTCATAAAGAGTCATGGAAACATAAAATCCCATCCTTGATCTCAATCTAAAAGTAATTTTAATTTAGACAGATGAATTATGTCCTATTGGATTTTCACTGTTTAGCAAAATCCAAGAAAGAGTACTTTGATTATTTCATAGTTGCATACCCTCTGCTTTCTTGTTTTTTGTGTTCAATCAGTTCATGTTGCACTTCCCAATCTTCTGCCCCAATTCTGCAAATGAGGGCTCTGAGTCATTTGCATTTCATTTTCCTTTCATGCACTGTGAACTGTAGGTTTTAATCTAGTGTGTACAGAGGCAGGCGTATTGATCCCTTTTGAACACAGGATGAAGCTGCATCATCTTCTTGCTGCACACTACTTATTAACAGTTCCTATAACCTGGTTGTGTGTAAGCAGCCTGGTTTTCGAGTCTAATGCTTCACTTCATTCAAATCTTTCCTAACTCTTATTTACAATATCAATAAATGAGATCATAATTAAAACCTGAGCAGATCAATGGTGCCTTTAGATCTTCATGTGTAATCTCTTAATCCTGTACTAATATTAGAAATTGGTCTTTTTTTCAAATCCTCAGCTTAACATGTCTGTACTGGTCCTTAATTTGTCCAGAGATTAGTTTTGGTGAACCAGCCCATGAGTGCTTCACATCAGTTAGCTGATTTTGTTTCCAGTTTGTCTTTTGCTTGATTTATTGCTTGCTGAGGAAACCTAATTAAATCTAATGGACTGCTGGTATGTATCTATTGGAATATTGACATTTTATCACCAATTAGGCTGTATTCCTTATCTCATTATACTTATAGCTGGCTTTTTATCACTTTACCTTATAGGATTAGGAAATGCTTCTTCCTTAGTTTTTCGACATACTTCTTTTCAATTAAGATGTTGAGGTTTTTGTTTGGGGGGATAAAAAAAAAAAAAAAGCTTTACATATAGGAGGCATCCAGCACATTAAGACATACACTTATATACCTGGAAGGCATCTCATATATCCTTTTTTTTTTTTTTATCCACTTATGTTCTCTTTTTCCAAAATAGTTCCTTTAAGTTGACAAGCTAATCTTCAAAAGTAATGTCTTCTTTTTTATTATGTTGGTCCACAATGTCAGAGGCAGATGGTATGGTGCTGTGGCAGTAGGGGTGGAATCTTCCCACCAATATGCCATTACATTTTGTTGCTGTGTGACAGATGGCAGTGGAGGGACACTCTGAAAAAATTGCACGTAACATGGAAGAGTGAATGAAGCAAAGGTATGTCACTGATTTTTTTTTCCACAAGGAGAAAGTGGCACCCACTGACATTCATTGATGTTTGCTGAATATTTATGGATACTAAACAGTGGAAGTGAGCACAGTGAGGTGGTGGATGGTACGTTTCAGCAGTGGTGATGGTGACATGAAAGACAAGTCACATGCTGGACGGCCATGCAGATTTTTATGAGCACTGCATGCAGGCGCTTTTTCATTGCCAGTGAAAATGCATAGCTAATGGGGGGTGACTACATTGAAAGATAGTGTTCTGCAGCTGAGAATTTGATCTATTATAGGGTCTTATTTTGTTCTTTGTATCAGTTGTAGTTTCCACAGAAATGAGAAGGTGGCATTACTTTCAGTGTAACCTTTTTTCAGGCTAGAATTAGTTTATTTATTGGAGTTTTGGGGATGACTGGGGTTAGGTTATTGGGCAGGGTTATTGCTTGGAAATATCTTGTTGGCATTTGGTATAATTGTCCAAAGAAAACTTCTTGCAATTATACATTCTGGACAATCTTTGGTCATTAGCTGAATTCTCCTATATTTAATAGTGTTTATCTGCAGGGCTTTCCTTTGCACAATTCAGACTTATGCTATGATCCAAGGACTGCAGTGTATTTCATTATTTATTTATTTTACAGCATGACCCTTATTAAACACTCAAATGTCTGTTCAGAGTAGTTCAAGTCAGACTGGGCAACATACAGAACTGAAAAATAAATGTAAGTCTAGATAGATTCCTGTAACAAACAACCATAATAGCATTGATGTCAAGACCATATAGACTATTATATATAGACACTATCTAATATTTAAATTCAAGGTGCTAGTCATAATATTCTTTGCAATCTTATTCTTTGCAATCTCTTTGTATAATATACAATATCTTGCATTCTTGTGGATGGTTTTTGCACACACTGTGATGCTAATTACTAAGGTGCTCTACCTGTCCATATTTTTCTTGACTTTCAGTAACTGTTAATTGTGAAATTGCAGAATATATGAAGTCATCTGAAAATGTTCCATTATGAGTATGAAGTATTTGCTACATATCAGTTTTGGGATTTATTTACTACAGAATGTGGACTACAGAATAATTCAGCAAAAGACTGTAAAAATATGAAATAGAAGTTAGCAGGCTGTAACTATTGGTTACATTAAAAATGCATGGAATTTCAGCGATATAAGGAATGTATGATGATGGAGCCAAGCAAGAAAGATTTTTCATTAGTGTTTTTTCCTTTAGAACAATACTGATTTTTTTTTTTTTTTAATTAATAGATTTGTCTATTGGGCTGTAATCAGTGTGCTTGCTCTGCTACCTTGATTTTTTTTCTATTGTTTCAGGGATCCATAACCTCTTCAGAGGTGCACAGAGAGCAGATGATACTAAGCTTAATATCTTCTGTCCCTCTTCTGTAAGATTCACCAGAGTATGTCTGTCCTTGTTAATTTTATACTGCCCTTAAATTTTATCCCTGTTCATGACTGCTTGAGCTGATGCATGGTGATCTGCCCTATAAATATCCTAAGAAGAATAGGTAAGTGTATAAGTATACATGCGCAGTGATGCTGTGGCAACACTTTGTCTTCTAGAGGGACTGAAAAGTCTAAATTTCCCCCTTGGAATCATAGAATTGTTGGGTTTTCAGGATGAACGTGGAAGAAACTTCCAAAATTTGTCTCCCATGAGCATATATTTAGTACCAGTCGGTAGTGAACATTGTATCATTGTATTACACTCAGTTGCTACTGAGATCTTCAAAGGATAGATGTATGTTTCACTTTGCCTCAGAAAGAGGCATAGTTGACTGTTGTTTTCAGAGTAATTGGTATTTACTACAGATGCACTGGGGAAATGTACAGGTTATTAATATAGCATTGGATTAGTTGCATTATTGAATTAGAACAGATATTTTCATACTTGTTTATGAACTTGTAGTATTAATGACCCTGGAATATGATTTTTACCAGACTTTTAACTGGTCTTATGCAGACTTTTGTGATGAAGTGAAGCTATTTTTATGTTAAAAACAGCATTTCTGCATAGCTTTTTATAATAAAGTAACCTGTGTCGTAATGTATGTTATTCTCACAATGGCTTAACTACTTATCTCACGTTTCATTGGATGTGGAAGTTACAGCAGCAGAGATAGCAGCACAAGCATTGTGTTCCACTACGTGCCCAATCCTAAGGAAATTAAGGAGAATGTGGGAGGAGGAAACATAGTGCTGAGAGTGCTGAGACTGACAGCAACTGAGGTGATGAAATCTTGGGAAATCAACAGCATTGGTACATATTCAGCAATTATGGTAACGGTTTCACTGAGTAGTAGACCCACAGTCATTACACTCAAACTGAGCTGATAAGACAGACATCTGTTATCAAATGATCAAGGGAATCAAGTTTTGCTTTAAATAGATAAAGTTGGTCAAATGCAGCAGCATTTCTAATGCAGTCTCATCCTCTATCTTGCATCAGTAGGAAGTCTGAACTGTAATACATTTTTTTTCTACTCTTCTGTTTTTCTTATTCTCCTCTTGCTTCAAAGTATTTTGTAGCTTCTTCTTCCTGGGGGTGGCTAAAGGTCTCGGACCCACAGATTGGCCAAAATTCCTGTGTTCTCAGCATCACGCTGTAATATGTGTGTTATTGGGAACTACAGAGCAAAATCTCAGAAACTCTTATAAGGTGGTATGTTTTGTTTGCTTGCTTTTCTGATCAAGGTGCAGGAGTTATATAAAAATGTTGTGTATAGCTGACTGGTTTCATTTTGGGCACGGAGTCATGACAGCAAGTGTTGAACTTGTTTTTCCTTAAGCTCGTACTCTGCAATCTTTTATTACGGGCTAAGAAAAGGAAGGAAGGATTGCTTCCACCTGGTGCATTCACTGGGTCACTTGGAAGGGAAAAGGTCTGTAAAGTTGCAGAATGTACAATTCTCAGAAAAAAATCTGATAGCTTATAACAAACAATTTAAGGAAACCAGTTCATTTTTTCTTTTTTCCATTTTTCTCATTTAATAAGAGCCTTTGAGAAGTATCAATAAGGAAAATCACTTAGCAAATTCACTCCAGAGCTGTAGCTCATCTGGATGGCTCATTGTATATATGGCTGGAAAGCAATTACCATTTTATTGGATTTGTTCCTGTGCTATCACAGGCATTAATACATACCCCTGATCATAAATGTATCAAACTTCAAAAAAAAAAAAAAAAAAACCTTCTTGTTTTGCTTGTTTAAAAGCTACAGTATTCATAAATGATTAAAATCAACTTACTTTGTACCAACTCTGTCATTTCTGAAACAAAAAAAAAAAATATATAAAAAAGAACAAAAACAAGAAAGAAAGGGAAAAAAGATAGTTCTTCCTACAGTTCTTTTGGTTTGAAACTGTCTTTCATGAGTTTGGAAAGCTGTAATTAAATGCTAACTTCTGGGTCAGGACTTACCTTTTCCTCATAGAGCTGCTCAGTATTTTTTCTAGGAGTGCCTTACTTGTCTTGCTGAGGAATTGCATACATCTCATTCTTTAAATGTCTACATTACTTTGTTCAGAGGCATTGTGATCAATTATCATAACCAGTTATTCTCCTGTTTTTCCCAGCTTAGATGCTTAAGGAATAAATTAATAACATTCAGAATCTTGATCCTGGTTTTATCATTTTGGTCTACAGCATCTCTTCACTTCTCCAGTATGTCCTGAACTTCCCTCCTAATGGCCATATCTTACAGCTTTGTGTCAACAACATATTTTAGCAGCATGCTATTGCACAGGGGTCATTACTACTAATATTAAATGAGACTTTCCTCTCAAGAATGATTCCTAGGGGAAACCACTTGTCACTTTTCTCTAGCTCAACAATTCAATTTGCAGTGCATCTTCACCTCCCATTTAGTCAAAGCTGTAGCCACTTTTGTGTTTGTGGATCAGCCTTCTTCTTGTCTGGCTTTTTGCACATCGTTGGTATAAAAGTTCCACAAAACTCTTCAAAAGGGTGAGAAGTTGTGCTGATGTCTTAAAATATTTATAGCTCAGAATTAAACTTTTAATGCAGCTGCAGATTCAATTCTTATTGAAGTATTTATTGTGCACCCACCACCAAACCCATAGTGAACAGAAATATACAAAGTCCACACACAGACTGCTGAATTTGAACACTGAAAGGTTTTCCTTTGTGTTTATAATTTTGAAAGACACTTCAGGATTTTTCATGCTTAAATGACCATGGAAAGATAGGCATCATGTATATCAATTATTGTGTAAAACAGTAAGAAAACTCAATGGAATATTGGAATATTTAGAGTAGCAATGCTTGTTTATACCACACCATGACAAAGTCATATCTATCTTATGATCAGTTTTAAAAAGTTCATTCAAAGAACATTTTAATAATAAAACAAAGGGAAAATGGATTAAAATTTTTATCTTCATACGTTTAAGCTGCATGACAAAATTAGTACCATTCTGCATCCTAGAAGAAAACGCAGCCACTGTTTTCTGTGCAGACCCAGCTGAGAAGCAGCTTTTTCTCCCTTCACTTGGTGATGCTTTCTTTTTGGTTATTAAATATAAAAAAGGACAGCTGCATACTTAGATTTGCATTAACTTCATAAATTGTTAATCCTGAAAAGACATGCTGCTCACAGAGGGGGTTTAGTTTAATGCTGACAACTCCCATTCTGTGACTATCGCTATTTCTTATGTCTGAAATGGTGCATATCAGGCAATATTTGCTTCTCCATAAATTGAGCCCATTCTCAGGGTGTTCCTTGATGCAAGCAAGAGCTTTATTTTCATTCTGAAAAAGAGGGCTCTCACCTGTGTCTACTTTGTAAAAAACTCAGGCAAGGGTTAGGGATTCTGCTGGTGCGAAGCGCCATATAGTACCTTATCAACCATGCACTATCATTTACCATTTCCAAGAGTCTTTCACTCGTTCATTTCACAGTCAAACATTTTTCTAAGTACTTTGGCTAAACTGAAACTCTAAATATACTTGATGAAGTCTTTATCAAAGAAATATGAGGGAGGAAAACATGACTGAATTGTCAATTGCTTACATGACAGTTTTCCATCAAACGATTATTTTTTAAATATCTCTAAGCTATGTTCCAGTTAGGGAAAAAAGGAAATTCATATTTAAAAAAAAAAAAAAAAAAAAAGCATAAGGTTTAGGCATACATTCATGAATTCAGACAAGTTCAAAAACATCAACCCTAAAAACCTGACTCAGCTATTGCTTCGTTATTGGATGTACTTGTGATCTATAGCAGTTTTCTATTTTCCAGGCTTTTAGCTTCCCACATCTGTGTGCCTGGACCTCCTGCTGAGATTGTTCCACAAGGCAGAAAATAATCATCAAAAAATGACGAATCCTTTCCTCGCAGCTATGCTTTAAAAATATATCAAAATAAGCAAACGATAAAAAATGAACTGCAGGAGCAATACATTGGTTTCAATCCTGGCAATGCTGTTTAATGATGACTGTGAAAGCATTTATGAGTTTTTGGAAACAGATGTTTCATAGGGTGCGATGTTCCTTCAGGTCCAACTATAACATTTATGAATACAGGACTGTGGATCTCCTGCATATATTCAGGTTGATGCATGAGAATAAATCAGAACTGCTCACTGAACCTAATTCATATTCTGTTTAAAGCCTGACCACAGCTCCTTCTTCAGCACTTTTCAAGTAAAGCTGGATTTAGAGCAGTGCAACTTGAATCAGGATCTGATCCACACTGTCAGATTATGCATATGGATGTGCCAGAACTGAAATTAATATTACTGAGCGCAGCAATAGTGGTTAGAAGCAAAGAACATGATGATTGTAAAATAATTGCCTGCCTCCATTTTTTGAGAAAAAGTGCCATATTGTATATTATGTTATATAATGCCTTGCCATTAGTATCAATGCATTCATACACCTGTATTTTAAGTTCCATGTCTTCATTATCTATGGAAAATACAGAAAGTATTATCTATGGATTATGCATAATCCATAGATATTCTTTTTCTAATATATGTTAAAATTATCCATATTCTTTGTACTTCTTTTTAGTCTTTCATATAAAGACTTTAGATTGCTTAAGAAATATATTATAAGAGAATAATCTGTGGATCTAGCAATTTAATTATGTTACAGACATATGGAAATATAGAAAGTGGAGAATATATTTGTGGTACTGCTGGTGCTCAGAAAAGTGTACTAAAATATTTTTTTCTATTAAAAGTTAGAAGCTCAAACATTTGAAGCATGCAAATTTAACTGAATTTATTCTTATAAACAAATAAGCAAAAAAGCAAACAAATAATTTCCAAACATTTGGAATCTAATTTAATAAATTTATTTATTTTTAGTTTATATGGATTACTTTTTTCTTCTTTTATGTTATATATACAAAACAGGACAAGCATCCGCAAGCATCCTACTTGCTAAAATGGCAAAATTTATCATGAAATGAGAGAAAAAGTGAATAACACCTTGAGGAAAAGAAAACAGAAATCTGCTCTTTTCCATCATACATAGACCACTCCAAAAGTAATGCCTCCTATTTATTTCTATTGAGACTACAGTAGCTACAAAGAGCTCAATAATACTACTAGATATAGAAAATTCTCAGCTACAAAACTATTTTTTGACGTAGTCACCACCACTGGCTATGTATTATCACCAGTGAGCAACAAGAACCTGCGTACCACACTCATAAGAATCTGTACCAGGAAGGTGACCCACTGTCACTGTGTGCAGTTTTCTTCACGTGAAGGAATTCATTGACACATCCTTGCTTCATCCACTCTTCCATGTCAGCTGCCGTTTTGTCAGACTGCCCCTCTGCTGCCATCTGTTACATGATAGATACTTTTAAAGAGTAAGTATTCCCCAGCCTTATGGTTATTAGAAGGAGTGTTTTCATATCTTATATTGGTCATATTAAGACAGAACAGTTAGTGATGGTCAGACTGAGGTTATAATTATCTGCGAAGTATTTTTACTATAAGGTAGATTTCATGTTAAAATGAAAACTGCTCCGATTTGTTTGGCAAATGAAATTTGATGTAAAAATTTTTCAGTAGTACTGTCCAGTCTCCCAAAATTACTTTTAATATATTTTTCCTTTCAAGCTCTTGTTCTTTTGGCTTCCATGTGAAGCTACAAAGCCCTCTGTGTTGTTAACTGTAGCACTCTTCAGATAATTTGCTGGAATGTAGGATTACTGTAAAATGTAGAAACGAATGTGTACTTTTCCTCTGAAATTCTCATGTTATTATTTCTTAAAGGTTTTTTTGTTTGTGTTGCCTCTATTAGGGCTAGATTATATATTGTCTAATAGAACCTATATTTCAGTACTGCTAAGACAAATTTTGTAAATCTCTCAAGATTTGGTATGCTACATAAAAACCCAAATTGTAACAATAATGTAAGAAATGACAATCTTTTGGACTCATTTTATATTCAATTTGTGGGATAGAAGAAAATCAGTACATGTTTTATTATTTAGCATTTTTATTTAAAATCTTTTCAAACCTAGTTAATATTTCAACAAAGAAAGAGTTTAAATAGACTCTTTTCATTCTGAGCTGGGCATAATTTATTCATTACAACAGTGTTAAGTGATTAAATATCTCAATTATGTATACTTATTGTGTTTCCTGATAAGGCATCTGAAACCTCGGAAGTAGGAGGTAGATTACTTCTTACTACTCTTCCTAATCTTAGCTTCCTTTGAGGTAGAAATCAGTGTCAGGACTGGAAATGTCACATGTAAATGCAATTATTGGACACTATTAAAAGCACCTTGCAGCATTTTTTTCTGATGAGTGAATTAATAAATAGATTTTGCAGGCAAAATCTCTCTGCTTATAAAGTATATGTTATATTGCATGCATAAGCTAGTAAGAATCAGAAAGCTATATAGTATCAGCAGGATAAACCTTACAAATCTGCCCAGAACAGCTCTGGTGTCATTCGTTCCTTGTTTGGGTGCTGCAATAAGATGGGAAGTGTTCATTACTAAGAGCTATAAAAGTCGTAAGAAAGTATTTAGGGAGCATTGAAGAAAGGATAGAAAAGCTAACCAGGACCAGCCTGCCTCATAGGCATAAACCTATGCCCACAGGCATAGGTCAAGTTGCTTGACCAAGGACACACAAAAGTCTTCTGGTAACTAGTATTTTCAACAATGAATATATAACTTCTGGCAAATGGTATATCCAGATAACATTCAGATGCATTTAAAAAAGCAGATTCTTGTGCTAGAATGAAAATTGCTCAAGGGCAATTGTGTATATAACTGTGTATAATAATAACTATGTACATTAACAACAAAATGGATTTTTAGTCTTACATAGACTTTCTTAGAAATATTAATTAGTAAATCATATTTTTAAGAAAGGGTTTTTATTTTCCATCTCTTCTATCCAATCTTTAAATGCCTAACTGTGAAAAACAAAACTTATCTCCTTCCTGAGCATCTGCTTCATATTGTTAATAAAAATATCATTTTTGTAGTTTCATTCTTTGAGCCTTGTTTCTCAGTTTCTGTCTCTCCATTTTATGCCAAATGCGGGCCACTTGTCCTCATGCGGGCCTTTGATTCACTATCCTCACCTTGCCCCAAATATTACGTGTTATTCTTAGCTCCAACCAGACATTGGTGACTTTATCTACTGCTCACGTTCATGTTATCTCTGATTTTGCTTCTTATCTGATGGAGAAGATACCACTTAAATCTGAGCAGCTTTTTCGTTGTTCTCCTTCAAAATCCTCTTTAAAACTCTCTGCTTCTATGCTGCTCATGTAAGTCTTGACAAAAGATTAGACAGCTGGAGGTCTGAGACAAGCAGGCCATCGTGCTGACCAATACTACATTTTTTGGTAGTTTCCCATCTGTCTTTATCTTCCCATCTGTTGTTTCTCCTCTTATTCTTAGATTTTTAACTGTTTGGTGGCAAAGGTCATCAATTAATTAATGCTGATGCAGTCCAACTACATCGTGTGCAATGTAGCACATTACTGGAATACATATTCTGCAAGGAGAATAAATATTAATAATGACAGCCACCTTTATTGTGGTAAATCCTTTCTGGGCCTTTGTTTCTATTACTTGTATAGGATTAGATGATAATATTTGTTTGAACATATATAATGTACTTTTATCTTCAAATATTATTCAAGAAGAAAGTTTTGTAATGTTTCAAATGTTGCTGTTAGGGATATGTTTTGAATTTTTAAATACGATTGGTGTACTTCTGCTCCTTAAACGTTTTTGTATGTTGTTTCAAATGTAGTTTGCTCTTCTGCAAATACTCAAAATTTCTGCTAAGAATCTCACACTGTCTTTACTGCACTGCTCTTGTAATCTCTGAAGTTTCAGTGTTTCTCGGGGTTAATTAATTTAAGGAATTCAGCTTTCCTTCTTTGTTTGTATCTGTTTGTGGGTTTATATAGCATAGTCATAATATTTTAGTTGTAGAAGTATGGAATAGAATATTTTTAGATACAAATCATTTGCGCTCTTTTGGTTTTTGAAGAGATGTATGTGGGGTGAATTCGTTATTCAGTAACTTTTATTTTGCTTAAACATATAGTATATAAATTAGATTGGTTTTCACCATGTCTTCGTATTTTCTGTAGTTATTACAGTGAATGCTATGAATGTTCCATAAGGCTGATCTTAGAATTTAGATCTAAAGGTAATGTATTATTATGAGCATGTCTTTCACATAGTTTAGAATGCAACGACCCATTCATTTTGTAGTATTTTACTAAATTTTCCATATACCTGACCTTAATGATAAAATTTATGAATTCTATTTCAAAGTTTGTACACAGAAGTGAAAAGGATCTTGTTTATGGCCATTAGGGAAAACTTTCAGCAAATATTTCTGTTTTTTCCATAGAATTCTTGAAAACTGACACATTTTCATTATCCAGGAACCAGCAAGGAAAGACATAAAGCTATACAAATATAGTCTGTCTGTATTCTGAGTTGCTGCTCTCTTACTTCTTGAACCTTTAGGAAAAATTCACTAGGAACTCTTATTCTGTTTGTTAATCTGCTAATTGCCAATAATCAAAATTAAAATAGGGACTTAATTCAAGTGTTTATCTCTCATTGTTTCGTATTTGTGCATTGCCTAAAACGCTATAATTAGTATCATATTAGCCTGCCGAAATTTGTGGTGTCTAAAATAATTCCTTAAAGAGACACTTCTTCTAAAGCCAGCACATGGTATTTCAGCAACTTTCTGCTGACATGCTTTGGACATATTCTGTAAATTCACATTAAAATTAATTTACTTTGTATGCCAGTAGGAAAGAAATCTGTAAAATTGAAAGAGCTGGAAGGAAGAAGTGAAGATTACACATTTTATCTAAAGTAGCTGTTAAAGCAAAGAAATATTAGATGATACCAAACAAACTGGAATTAAAATTAAGGAGGAAAAAAATTGGTTTAGTATCTGAAATTGAATCAGGAAGTGAGCCAGAAAGGTGACAACTGAATGTCTCCTTTTTATTCTTTTTTTCTGTTGCTCACAATATTCTTCACAAAGAGAAGAGCGCTTAGCAGCATAAGAGTTGTGAATGAACTTACTAAAAGCAAATGTTATGACAAAGATTCTGGAGATAGTTGTCATAATCCCTCTCTTTCAGTTTTGAAATCATGTTTGAGCTTCTAAGGGAGGAGCAGTGACAGAATCCCTGAAATCTCACTGAAATGAGTTTGTCTTTGGTAAATCTTATTTGGGATGGTATTTTTTTATGATATAAAATACTCACTCATACTGCTGTTGAAATTAATCTATATTTTGATGAGGACATGTCAGTATATTTGCTGTAGGAATGTGCCACAAAAAAAAAAAATAAAAAAATCAGCAAACATGTTACAGATTCAAGTTTCCATAAGATGCTGCTGAAAAGTTCGATCTCCTGCCTTGTATTTGTCCCTGTCCCTCTGATGTCTTTTGTTCTGGCACAAGCACTTGTGTGGCCATGTAAGGAGCCACACTGGACACCTGAGAGCTTAAATCTAATTTAGGAAGAAGAGTGTGGCTTAACTTAGTGGAAAGTGATTCACGTATACGTTGACTAAAACCCTGATTAGGACTTTACCAAACACAGTCAGTGGCTAGAAGAATATTTCACTGCTGAGCGAATGTCCAAGCAATATAAATATTTACAAATCAGAAGACAGCAGCTAGTAATGCAGTAAATGACATACCGAAATTCCTGATCATCCATAAATAGGTTCTTAGAAGAAAGAGAGTGAGGAATGTCAGTGATGATACCTGACAACCTCAGAGATTCAAGAAAAGCAAAGGGATCTAAAAGTCACTGTCCTTCCCTAGCACCACAGCTGTTTTCTCTGAATAAAAGATAAAAGAGGATATAAAATAGGAAAGAGAATAATGAGTCACTAAACCTGTAGGTTGAGCAGTAATTTTTAGTATGTCCTGTGAATCCTCAGGGGCAGAAGAATATGAGGTTTGTTTCTGCCATACAAAGATGCAGTGACTGTCTTTTCTTGTCACTTCTGCCTGCATAAAGAGATTGTACTTTTTTAGTAGTTTTTTTTTTTTTTTTTTTTTTTCTTGTAATTTAGTGCTGTGGTAGAGATGATTTCAAGAAAATAGTTAAGACAGAACAACTTGAAGGCATCTGAATCCTTGAAATTGAGATTCTCTGCAAGTGACCACTATTCTGGTGTTGAAAGAATTGAGAAAGCACTTTTCCATTTAGCTTTCAAGTGGGACCTGGAAGTGTGGGGTCTATGTCAAGGGTTAATGTCCAGTGATGGATATTTACAGCTTTCTCTCAGCACTAGATAGGGGAACTGTTCCTTGAAAAACTATTTTTTAAGGAGCTATTTCTTTAAGGAAATTAATATAATTTCTTTAAATGATATTGCATCATTTTGAAAACAAATTAACATTTCTCACTGACAGAACTAAAGATTTTAGTTCTTAACTTTGCTAGCCACAGAAAAATAACCAGTCAAAAAGGGAGCAGACAATATTGGCACACAGAGCTGGGCACAAACCAACTTGACAGTTTGAAAATGAATAATAAGGATGTATAGCAGAAGTTGCTGAGATATTACTGAAATGCAATCAGATTTTCCTGTTCACTGTTGCAGGAAGACACTTGATTTTTATGAAAGTATTTCTTATTTGTCACATATACCAATGCATTTCTTTTTTATTTTTTCTTGAAGTACCAAAATAATCTGAAAATGCATGCATTTAAGATATGGGTCTGTCAAAAGGCATTTCTCAGAACAACTTCACAGTTTTCAGATTAAGATACATAAAAACAAATTAGCGGGCTCTTCATTGATTGTACTAGAATGCAACAAATTGTCAGAATATCACTGACTCCTTTATGGAAATACTGTTCTGCCTACAACAAAAACTACTCTGAAAACTAATAAATGGAAAGAGTATGGTTTTGCTATCTGTGCAAAACAAGATTAGGGTGAATTATCTAATGAATTCAAGTTGGGCACAGGGGAGTTTGTTGCTTATCTTCAGTCATTCCAAATAACAAAAATAGTTTCCACTATGTAAGTTAATCTTTTTATACTGTGAATGATGTTGATATTTAAAATACAGCCTAACTGGAAGTAAACAAAAAAAAATCCTTCTTGATTTATTTTACTCGTTTTACTGTACCTTTTCTAGAAGTTAGTTTATCATCAGATGGTAGTAAATGTTACTGAAAAAAAAATTATATTGTGTTCATTTTCTTCTTTTGAGACAACACTTATCACTTTCAGGCATGTGGTCCTAATTTGAAAGATGAATTGGTTCATTCCCTTCAAGTACCACATAACCATTCACACACCACCAAGCTTAACACTATTAAAGAGTAATTTCTCCTCCGGGAGCTATGCCCAGGACAGCTAGTTTCTACGCACTGCTTATTAAACTTTCCATGGCAGGTAAGGGTATTTAAATAAAAGATTCATCAGGTGTGCAGTCGCACTCATATTCTTGCTATTGAAGCATCCATGTATTCAAACATGCAAACAGTCCTAAAAATTTTAATGATTCTAAACATTAACAAGATTTCATGTATGGTTTCCACTTTGAAATTTTGTATTGAAATCGAACTATGTGAGATGCCTCCTGATCCTGGCAATAGAGAACAGGAAATATTATGGGGAAAACTGAATTTTGTAGCAAAATACTCACAGAATATATTTTGCCTTCATCAAATAGCCATGAAATCATTATTATTTTTTTTATTTCTCCTAATTTCTTTGGTTTCCTGCAAAGACTCACCAAACGCTCTATTTTATAGATTCTCCATTCTACCAAAGATGATGCTTCTATGTTGAGATTTTCTTTAGAGCATAATGTTTTCACATGCTCCTGCACGAATATTTGGGACCTAAAAGACAGCATATTTTCTTCCCTTGTACTTTCACCATTAATTTTCTTTCCTTCTAAGATCTTTGATTGATTTTCTATGTTCACACTACAAAGAACACACTTTCTTTTGCAATCAATCATTTGTAGTTTAAGGTCGCAGATTATGTTGCCTCTGTCTTGAATGAGGTCAACATTTCAATCTAAATTTTTTTTTACTTAAATGCATGCACTTTTGGAACAAGATTCATGCTTGTTTATGAAGCCAAACCAATGCCCTGCAGATAGGAACTTGAAACTTTGCCAGGACATAGGTCATATTTACAAATCTGTTTCAATAAAATGTGAGTAACTCAAGTGCTACTTTCATGTTATGAATCCCTGCTGAGATTTACAAGATTTTTCTGTGGCAGTTTCATCTGCTAGCTGACTTGACTGGATTTTTTAGGTCACATAAAGTTAAGATTCTGCTCTAAGGACTAAAGTTGGTCTGTCAACAGTGCTGGCCTTTAACACAAGAGTTCAGGACTTCAAGTATTAATAAATCAAAGCCTTACAGATACTAATTCTCTCTTGTGTTTGAAGGAAGTTAACTCACTTTTTCCAACTGAGGACATTACCCTGAAAGCTCTGGAGTAATTGCAGGTGAAGGAAACATTCTTTTCAGTTCATTGAAGCTCTTCTGCTTTGCATTGACTAAAGCCAAGTCTCAGCTAGATCAAAGTAAATAAAGTATAAGCATTTGGCTACTATGGTAATTAGTCACTCATCTGAAAGGAGGATGAAAATAGGAAAAGCTGAGTTTCAACCTTCCTTTTGAAAAATACTTCACTATTTTATGCCAAGCATTTCTTTGGATCAGGCCTTTAACCAAAAAGTGGCTTACAACTTAGTTCCAGACAAGGACCAAAGTGAAAACTGAATTTGTGTTTATTTATTTATTTGTTTACTGCCTTAAGTGATCTGAAACCATACAGCCAAGCACGTATCTCCATAGACTCACAAAGTTTTGCTCCACTGAAATTTGGATACTGAACTTTTTAGTCAAGAGTGTTATTTGTCAAGGGCATTTGGATATTTCTACATTAAATGGTTATTTAGTAGTACTGTTTGCTTGGGATGGTAACAATAGATAAAATTAATTTGTAGGCAAGATGTGAGATAAGTACTGTATGGATGACAGAGTACTGGCAGTGGCTGCCCAGGGGCTGAGGTGTCTCTTCCTTGGAAATCTTCAGAAGCCACCTGGCATTGGGCCTGGGAACCTGCTCTGGTGTTCCTACAGGAGCTGGGCTGAGCCAGAGTGACCCAGAGGTCCCTGCTAGCTTCAGCTGTGCTGTGCTTCTGTGATTGAGTACCATTTTAACTCCTATGTAGACCTGAATAGTAGTCTCACAACTGCAATTAAGTGGTGCGTGTATGTCTTTCTCCACTTTCTACCAACAGGAGTAAATTAGGTATAAACTGCAGGACCTACAATAGCTACAGAATTTTTCTTGAGAAACTATATAGTTTCTCACCAACAAAAAACACAAAGTAAATTACTTATTTTTTTTCTGGCCAGCTTTATTTAATACATGGCTTTATTTTGCTGTGCACTGAAGAGGACAGAGCGCAGCTGTCCTCTCGTAAGTTTATCTGTCGTAAAGCTCATACAGAGATGATATAGCACAGAAGTTACGGTTGCTAATTTTAACTTACAGCTCTGGTGGTGAGAGGCTAGCTAAATCCTGTGCTGGTCTCAAGGAATGACCTGGGTTTTGTGAACAGGATTTTATCCTAACAAGGGAAATATCATTAAGATGTCACAGAAAATGTTGGGTTTATAGAACTACCTTGTTATAACTCTAAAAAAAATCTTTTTTGAAAATAAAATCCAAGTGAAATTAGACATGAAACATAATTCCTTATCGTTTAAGTATGATGCTAAATACTCAAATGTCTGGTAATGAAAATGTTCCCATAGTAGCCATAACCTCTCATTAGATTTCACAGGTGACTTCTCTGTAAGCTTTCAGTTTAGTCTAATATTTTGAATGCTGGTGGAAAGTAATTAAAAAAGCCTAAACTAGATGTGCAAGGTTAGTGAATCCATCACAATGCAAGATTTAATTAGTATTTTTTCTATGATAATTTATTAACTAATTTTACTTAGATTCATAAAATAAAACTTTAAACACAATGGAATGCATGTCACATTCACTCAATATAATGTAATAATGTAATAAGTAGAAGAACAATTCAGTCAGGGGTATTTACAGGGTTATGTACCACACTGAATTCCACTATAGCCTTTTTGAATTTTGGTACTGGCCTTCAGATTATCCTTCTGGACAAACTATCCAACTGTGAGATAAACTGGTTCACACTATGGTGGATAATGAAGTAGTTGAATGGCAGAGTTCAAAGTGTCTTGCAATCATAGAAACATAAAGTCATGGAGTCATAGGATTGTAGTGAACATGGCTACACTTGCTGGTGGCTGATCACTGGAAGTTTTTCCCCAGGCTCAGTTCTAGTGCCAGTCCTGTTCAACATTTTTATCAATGATCTGGATACTGGAGGAGTATGATACCTAACTGGGAGATGCTGTTGACTCTCCGGAGGGATGAGAGATCTTTCAGATGGATTTAGGTAGATTGGAGCATTGTACAATAAGCAACAGAACGATGTTCAACAAAGGAAAATGCAGGATACTGTACATGGGATGGAATAATGGCAGACACAGGCAGAGGCCAGGAGATGAGTGGCAGCTCAGCACAAAGGGACCTGGGGATGATGGTGACAGCAGCTCAGTGTGAGTCAGCACTGTGCCCTGGCAACCAAGAGGGCAGACAAGCTGCATTTTGGGGTGCATCAAGCACAGTTTAGCTGGCTGGTCGGAGAGGTTATTCTCTTGCTATTATTTAGTGTTGGTGCAATCTCACTTCAATATTGTGTGCAGTTCTGGGCTCTACAATATAACAAGGATGTTAAGGTCCATGAGAGGACAAAGCGGAGGGCACAAAAGCTGGTGACAAAGTCTCTCCTGTGAGGACAGGCTGAGGACACTTAGCCTGCCTAGTCTGGAGAAGATAAGGCTGAGTGGTGACTCCACTGCTCGCTGCAGCTCTCCGAGGAGGGAAAACAAAGGGAGGTATCAGGCTCAGGTCTTGGGAACCAACAATACAAAATGACAGAAAGTCGCAAAGCTGCGCCAGGGGAGGCTTGGATATTTCCTTACCATGGGGGTGATCAAATGCTGGAACAGGCTTCCTAGCAAAGTGGCTGATGCCTTGTGCTTGTCAGTGCTCAAGATGCATTTGCATAATGCTGTATCTTTCAGTTCTCTAAACTGGAGAACCAGCAGCAGTAAGAGATTCTAAAAAGGGCAGGAGAGGGAGAGGCAGGAAAGGGTGAAAGCTGGAAATCAGTACGAAGCTTTTTAGAGTTGCATGCATAGTGGAATAAATATACTTTGAGTTTTTATACACTCCTGGAAAATAAATAGGTTTAACTGGTCTTTTTGAATGTTTCTAATGATAAACTTGAAGGGCTGGGGAGGTATAGTGGAGTCAGCATCCCACCACACTGTCCCAGCCACAAATGAGGACAATAAGTAGATGCTTTCTGAATTAGAGAGATACAGGAATTTGTCTGATGATCCCTAATTCTGAAAATAAAACACATGCCTTCTGAGGATCTTTTGTTGTGTATTTATAAATTCTTTTTGGTTTTCAGTAGGCGGAAAATATGAGAAAAAAACTCTCCTCCAGCAGAACTGTCACCCCTTTAATAACACACTACTGAGAAAGAAGTACAGAAACATACAAAGAATTCTTTCTGAGGGAGTAGTTGTTAATTTTTAAAAGGAAAGGTGTGAGAAAAACCTTTGCATGGATTAAATTCATTGTGAATTTAGGCAATTCAGTGAAGCATAGAGAGCTCAGTGCTGAAAGGCATTGAACCTTAGGGCTCTGATAAAAAAAAGCATTTAAATACCTGCTAATGTCAAGGGCTTGAATTATCTTGTAGCAGGAAATGGAATTTTTCATATTCTTGAAGGTATGTATGTATATCTCAATGTCTTTCTGAGCTAGAACCTTACAACACTGCAGGCTTGAGTCCTGGAGAAGTAAGCAGGAGCAATGAGGAAGTAATTATAAATACAGGAACTAGACATCAATCATGAAGTTACAAAAAAAAAAAAAGGGGGGGGGGGGACAAGAGAGAGTTGGAGAGAATACAGAGTGTAGTTAGCAGTAAACTAATTTCTTAGTCATATAGTATGTTGTTACATTTGAAGGAGCTCTGATTGTAAGTTAGACACTGGTGTTAATTATGTTATTGAAAAGCAGAGTAACAATACTGAAATCATTGTGTGATTAATTGCTTGGTTTTGTAATCACATGCTGTACAGCCAGAGTAATTCCATAATGTCAGCTGACTCTAAGCCTTAGCGTATTCATGCAGTAGTATTGAGGTATGAAATGAAATGCCAGATATAATAAAAGAAAGCAGGCATGTAAATCTATTTAAGAAGGGGAACATATTTCTGGAAGGGAAGGAGGAGGGAAATTATGCAGCTATGCACTAAGTATTTGGAGTGAATACAAAGAAGTAGAAAATCACTTGTGATTTCCACTCAGAATAATGTAAGTCAAGCCCTGATGGATAATGTCTCTCATCTTTTGATCTTGATTATTCATGAGTTTCTCTAGGTGGACTACAGAAATGTGATATAGTATTGTGGGATGCTGTTCAAAACAAAAGAAAAGGGGATTGCTGAGTGCTGTAGTTGTTAGATTATTTTTATCTGCTTTTGTGTTTTGCTTTGTTTTGTTTTCTCCCGTGTCTCATATAAAATACTGCAATCTTCTTTGAATCATAGACCTGCACCATCAAAAACACTAGAGTGTTCCTATTGCTCCTGCATTCTTTATAATTTAAATTATCTTACTAGCTTGTAATTCTGAAAAACAATGGCAAGTGACTCTAAAATCTCCTTCCAACTTTGTCCTAGGAGTGGATTGTCATACCTGTAGATTTGGTCCAGGCAAAGACAGTAACTGACACTGGTGATTCTTGGGTAAACTGTAAGGATAAGCAAGGTTGATAAGACATTTAGATACTTAAAACTGTTTGGACTCTTTCAGAAATCCTAGCAGACACACAACTGCCACTGAAATCCCACTCTTCATTTTCATTTTGATGTTTAAACATCTTGAAAGTTTTCTCTTTCGTCTGATCCAAAGCGTGTTAAGCTCTGTAGATATTCCTGTGAGCTTTAGATATTGTCCTGAACTGAGATCACAACATTCATGTGATGTCAGCATAGCATCATTTCACAGCTGAATTTTTAAAATAGGG
The DNA here is from genome assembly GCF_019238085.1 of Lagopus leucura. Lineage (NCBI taxonomy): Eukaryota > Metazoa > Chordata > Aves > Galliformes > Phasianidae > Lagopus > Lagopus leucura. Next base: position 47,222,967 of record NW_024962264.1, read on the forward strand.
TTTTGGAACTGCAAATGCTTGTAAAGATTTAGCGACAACCACCTAATTCTTCACTTTCATATTCTGTTTAGGACGTCAAAGCAAAAATAATATCTGGTGCTAATACAGCCTTGATCTCACTTTCAGTTGCACAAAGCTCTGAGCGGTTCCTATTGATAGGCCACCAGATCGTTCTCTCTGCTGCTGCAGAGTGGTTCTTGCTGATAACTTCATAGCCTTCTTTTTCTTGCCAGCTTATGCAGTAAGAGATGTACTACTGAATCATGAACTTGCACTGAAGCAAGGCTAGGATAACAACTGACAGTAAGAAGTGCAGTGAAATCACTAACTATACGATAAAAATTAAAAAAAAGAGAAGAAAAAGAACAAAAAAACACCTTAAAGACTGTCAGTAGAGAACAATCTCTGTTATTTCAGGATTAATACTCTTTTGCAGGCTGGGGCTTCTCATAGCTGATATCTGCAGGCATGCTGTCAGTCAACTGTTGTGAAAATGTAAATTAGAGTTTCCAAAAAAATATTGATGCCCTTGGAATATTTTTATTTAAGAAAAAGAAAGTTTGCAGTTTGTATGGCAGTATTTTCCTAATACTACAAAATCTGATTTCTCATAATAAGCTTGTTGGAGCGTAATGGCAAAATAGCTCATTTAAACTTGCCTGCGGGGATTTGTGGTGCAGATAATCTGTAAGGATTATGTACATTTCATTACCTGAATTCTTAATCAAGCAGTGAATTAATTCTTGCCTAAGACATTTTTAGGTGTGAGAACATTGTCAGCTGAACTTATGTGTAGGAGCAGACTTTCAAGATGTGCACCAATCTAGTATAGTTCTTTTTACTCAAGCAAAATGCCACCACCATTTTATCCCAGCCAAGACTCCATGTCATGTTTTTCTAAATGCTAACTAATCAGTTTTTCTGTGTGTAAACCAGTACTTGTTTAATACTAGTTCTTTCCTGTTTTGCAATAGGGCCCCCACAGAGAACTGTTTCCCCCAAACAAGACCATGAGGAGAGGAAGCATGACAAAGTCTTGGACAAGGGAAGTGAAAGTGGGACTTCCTGTAACGAATTATCCACTTCGAGCTGCGACAGCCACTCAGATGCAAGCACTCCTCAAGAAAATGCCTCTGGCACTCAACAATCCACAGCCCACCAGCCAAACACTCTAACTTTGGATCGTCCATCTAAGAAGGCTCCTGTGCAGTGGATGCCACAACCAGACAAACGCAGGAACAGTGAACTATTTCAAACTCTCATTAGCAAGTCCAGAGAAACAAATCTTTCCAAAAAGAAGGTATGCGAGAAGCTGAGCGTTGAAGAAGAAATGAGAAAATGCATCCAAGATTTTAAAAAAATCCACATTCCAGATTACTTCCCAGAGCGCAAACGTCCTTGGCAGTCTGAACTCTTACAGAAATATGGGTTATAGTACTCAGCTCTTTCGTGACATATTTCTGGGACATTTGTTGTTTATTAAGTTGCCACTAACTTACTGATGTCCTTCTTCCGGCCAGTGCTGCCACCAGAGCTATTCCTGCTGCTTATTTCTTTTTGTGAACAGTGGATGTTGGATAGTACATCGTTTCTTTAAAATATATATATAAAAAGATAGAAACTTAAAAATACAAGAAGTGTCTCATCTTAAACCACCTCATGATAGCAAAGAAGAATGTGCATGGTGAAGAAAGATGGTTCTCAAACTGTAGTCATTTGAGCTTCATGATCATTTTGGAACTTGTCAAATAAAAATCTCAATCATCAGTTAATGCCTCGTTTTATGTCACAAATATAAATGGCTCAGACTTGCTATGGATGAAGAGAAACAGGGTTGAAAATTTGATCGAACTGGTTTCAGAACTAAATCCCAATATTTTTTCAATGTCAACGCAATAAAGCAAATACCTATTTTGCATGAGCACAATGTTACAAATAAATCACACAAGAACAAGAGTTGTCTGTTGCTTGGAGAATTATTTGTTTGACTCCAAGTCTGTAAGCGTAAAATGTCTAAGGGATTAAATTTGCTTTGTTCTGGGTCTGTGATTTCTCTGTGTGTAAAATGTTCTGTACGTAAGGATGGTGTAAATATGCCTTATACTGTTTTATTATTGCACCAACAACATTCATCTATTAGTGCTTGTCAGGATTATTTCTGTGAAATTCAAACTTATGGCAGATTTTGAAAACTGGTTTGATGGTCTGAAAGTTTCTGTTATGTTAGTTGCTAAAACTGGAGAAAAATAAAAGAGACCTTGATGTATTTATTGAAAGAACCATCTAGTAGATTTTCTTGGCTGTTGGTATCTCCTATCTCTTGTCAATTGTTATTTTTTGTTAATGTTTTCATACCACTTTGCTGGAAAAAAAAACAACAAAGTGAACCAAAAAAGTATATTTTTCAGGAGTGGGTGAACAATGTTTAGTGTAGTGCTATTTAATTGCAATCACCATGCAGACTCTCCAGAAGGAAGAGTGATATGCTAGGAAGCAGAGAGGATATGACCTAAAAACTAAGCATTTTCACAAACACAACTACTCTAGTCTAGTCTACTCTATTCTAATCAGTATCTGCAAAAAAAAAAAATAATAATAATAATTAAAAAAAATTATTATTGCTCATGTTTACTCACTATAAAAATTAATTTAGGCCATGATGGATGTTATATTTGCCTATTTTTACATTATTATTGTCCTAACTGAACAGATGGGGAATAGTGGTACATGCAATTGAGTTGGTACCTTTAAAATGTGTGAAAAAAGGTCATAATCACATGGTGGGCTAATTAATTATGAAGAATTATTTCTGAACTTTTCTTCCACCAACCTAAATTTACAAGAATTGGATTTGATTTTTCAGTTTATCTACTGAAAGAAAAATCTATGAAAAATATCAGATGAGCAAAAGTGTTTTGACAGAAATCACTAGTGTTCATAATAGTATCACTAAGCATATGATTTGAAATTAATTTGAAGTGTACTTCAGAATTCAGTTTGATGTCATTTTGTGTCCACCTTTAAAAATTGTGCTTGTGCAAAATCATTTGACTTTCTAATGCTGTCTTTACGGTTCCAGTAAAGATATTCAAAATTACACTTCCTTCTGGAGGTGGAAGACTCAATTTAGTATACTTGGTAACAAGAGGGCAATGTTAGGTTCACTCTACAAGTGAACCAAGATGCTTGGGAGTGCTCAGAAATTCTCAAGAAGTCTTTAGCTTTTAGCAGGATGACACCACTGGTGTGGCTGTAAAAATAGCATTCACACTTTACTTCAGCTTATATATTGCAGGCCATCAAATAGTTTTATTTTTTCCAGGCACTGTTACCTAGAAGCAATTTTCATCCCATTTCATATTTTTTTACTCTGCTTCTCTCTTCTCTCCATTGTTTTCTATGGATTTATTTCTATTATGTATTATGGATGTATTTCTATGGACTTTCTTACAATTACTTTTATTTAGGAAATTACGTATTCTTTACTTGAAGTCACATAACCAAATTTGAAAGGAACTACAGCAAGTTTTGTATGAGAAAGTGGTGAGGGAAACTGAGCACACCAGGGAATGTTGCTGGTTTGAAGAACCTTAAGCATTGCTGGCATAACATTTCTCATTTCTAGTGGGGATGAGAAATCCCTCCTAGACTGCTAGTTTGACCTGGCACAAGCTGGAAGGTTAAATCAGGGGCATCACTCTACATCTTTTTAGTGCTGTCTGATCATTAAATGAAGCAATAAAAAAATGCGTTATCCACACATAAGGAGTCCAATACTGTCAACATTCAGTTTACCATACATACATGCCTTGTGTTGGTACTGCAGCTGAGATGATCCAAGTTCATGTTGTACAAAGCAGATAAGAGCTACTACTCATGCAGTATGTCTCTTTGTGGAGGTACACCATCTACCGTAGGCTGTGGTGGGTATCTGCCTTCTCAGAGGCAAGCCCTTGATCATCTGAATTGGGACTGCTGGTTAATCCTGCTGGATCAGCACTATTTGCACTGAAGACAATTGTTCCATGGGACCATATCTTTGTGTGCAGCTCCAAAGCAGAAGATGGAGATCTCTGCTGCGCTGGCACATTCATCCATCTTTGAAGCTGACCTCACAGTGATGCACTGTGGATGCTGAGAAAATAGAGTGCAGATGGTGCCCAGAACAGAAATATAGCACTGACTGTGGTCCTATCTTTTTGGAGCCTGGCACCCTAGCATCCCTCAATTACATACACCATATTCTGTAAAATGGGCAAAAGAACAAATTGAGTACAGTGAGACTGTATATAATATACATATAATATATGTAAGAGAATAAGCATTTGAAAATTTTCTCCTGATAAGTTCTCCAGTTTTTGCTGGGCCATCTCTTTTCCTCAGATAGAAAAGAAAGGGAAAGAGAGTGAGAAACAATAATAAGCATGACAGAGGTAGTGGGAATATCTCAGTTTCTTGTTGTATTGCCTTTTAAAAATCATAGAATCATAAAATTGTTCAGGTTGGAAAAGAGCTTAAAGATCTTCAAGTCCAACTGCAATCTAACCATACTACCCTAACAACCCTCTGCTAAATCATGTCCCTGAGCACCACATCCAAATGGTTTTTAAACACATCCAGGTGACTCAACCACCTCCCTGGGGAGCCTATTCCAGTGCTTAACAACCCTTTCAGTAAAGAAGTTTTTCCTGATATCCAACCTAAACATACCCTGATGCTACTTAAGGCCATTTCCCCTTGTCCTGTCACCAGTGAGAAGAGACCAACCGTGGTCTTGCTGTAAGCGCCTTTCAGATATTGGAAGAGAGCAGTAAGGTTTTCCCTCAGCCTCCCCTTCCCCAGACTATACATCCCCAGTTCCTTCAGTTGCTCCTCTGTATATGTAGGGCATATTCTCCAAGGCCTTCACAAGCCTTGTTGCCCTGCTTTGGACCTGCTCCCACACATCAGTGTTCGTTCTGTATTGAGGTTCCCAAAGAAAATCCCATGCTTATTTAAAATGTTGCTTTATTCTATTACAGATAGAAGGTGTGTAGTAATACTTAATGAGTTTGGTTTAGAGATACTAGACTGTGTAATCTTTCATACATATACTGGATGAAGTTCTAATAATGAACGTAGTAAGCATTTTGATTTAAATACTGTGTAATTCTTAGGAAGAATTCACCCAATAATAAAGGACAGTAACAGGAAGAAAATTAAATTAACATAAAAATAAGGGAGGTCACAGTAGGCAATAAATAATCTTTCTAGATTCTGAAGCAACATTTAATTCTGAAATGCCATCACTTTATCTACTATCTGCTTATCATGCATGCAATTCATTAATTTAATATTGATCAATTCATAATGTGCCCAGCATCTCATGCTAAAATTCTGTCAGGCTGTTTAGTTCATAAATGTATATTGAGAATAGTAAATGTAAATTTTGATGGCAGGCCACACCTGTGGAATATTTCTCATCCCTACTAGATTGCTAGTTTGGCCTAGGATGAAGTGTAGGAACCATCAATCAGTGGCCAAAGTGCCTTTTTTTTTTTTTTCCTTCTGTTTTTGTTCCTATTTAGGTGAATTTTGAATTTCATTTGATGTTATTTATCTGTTGACTGTAGTATAAGATTCAATGCAGTACAGTACAGTCACTGGTACATTGGTCCTGAATTATTTTGATTTATACCTACCTTTGATTTAAATTACATTCGTAAGCTTCTGACAACAGCAATTGAGATGACTGCTGAGTGGTGAAAAAATTGCCATGCAGTCTGCCCTGGAGACCTTGCACAGGGAAATGGGTTTTTAAGAAGACAGTTTTAAAAATAATCCTCCATGCTGTTGTGGATGTGGAATGCAGCCTGTGATGCTTCTCTCTCCAGGCAGGGAGAGATGTGAAGCCTCTGGATTCCCTTCCCCAAGGAAAGCCTGGTTTCACCATTTCACGGAACTAAGCCTAGTCTTTGCAGAAGAAAATGTTGCTCTTTCACAGGTTTTATGATGCTGATCCAGAATGTCCTCCTGGTCCCTAAATAGAAAGAAATTTTGGCTCTTGTTTTTATGACCAGTCACTAAATTATGCAAATAGTTGTCCAGAATTTCCCTGGCAAGTATCTCTGCTGACACTGGGATTTATTCCATCTCTTTAAACGTGTCTTCTTACTTTCCTTGAACATCTTCCAATTGTTCAATACTTTTTTTGGGAGATAAGTACCCACAGATGCACAAATTCTTGTTTTGATTTGTAATGGATGGGCAGAGGCAGAAAAAAAAATATTTCATTCCTGCACCATAAAAGGTTGTTCACATTTATAAAATTCATTATTTTATGGTCACTTTTTTACTTTCTTTGTATTGCAGACTCATGTCTGGCCTGAAGTTTGGTTGGAATCACTTTCTTTCTCTCCTTTGTTTTTCTCTCCTTCTTTTCCTTTCTTTCTTTCTTTCTTTCTTTCTTTCTTTCTTTCTTTCTTTCTT